>NC_022015.1:2652109-2654881 GCF_000317375.1 Microtus ochrogaster | reverse complement strand
CCCCTCCTAAAATCTGAATATTTCTTTGAAATCTGTTTTTTTGAAATTCATCCAAAATGGACCATTTACTTTAAACTATAACTTTATTTTCTTGTAAAAAAAAAATACCAGTTGCTGTAATACAAAGTTAAGTATTCAAAAGTACGTCATAGTTTCCCAACGGTGCTGTACATTCTATACAAGCCTGGTAGTAAACACGCCCCAGTTAGAGAAGCGTGTGCAGAGCTGAGCCCGTGTCTGTCTTGCACTGAATCTGGTAATTAGAAGACCCATGTGTGATTGCTGGGCTTGATTAAATCTCTCTCCAGGATGTCTCGTTCTTCAAATACATTCTTTTCCTATCTTTTTCTGGACCACGTTGTTGGGCAGTCCGGTTTCTTCTATTTAAATTCAATTTCTTTAACTGGGACCCTGTTATCTGCTATTGGACGTCTAAGACTGACCTTACCCAACTTGACACCAACTCAAGTATTCTGAAACCTGTCTGGCCCCTTGTATTATGACTTGCATAACTAGGGAGAGTGGGCTGCTAGCTGTAAAGATGGTTTGTTGCTGGCTGGATGATTACTAACTCCACGCCATTCCTTCTTCTTAATTTGCTCTACTCTCTTAGTTATACCTGAATCCCCAAAGAGAAGATCCTTTTCCTCTGTGTTTAAATACTTCTTGCCCTTCACAAAACGGGCAGCGCTGCCAGTCTCCCGTGACGGTTCACAAGCCCTTTGGTTATTGTGCAGACAGCATCCTTGAACACAGAAGCCTCTCAAGCCAGAGGGAAGCCACTATCTGATCACTGTTCCACAAAGAAAAGAAATGTTAAAAGAAGAAATAAACATCATTTGACTTAGCAGAACAACTACTTGGGGTCTAACGGGTACTGTCAAGGACTACGTACCCTGCCTACCTGTGGTGAGCAGTGAAGCTCAGAGGAGTTCAACTCCAAAGGATTTTATCTTTAATCTCTGTATTTCAAATAGTTGAAATTACTTAGATTTCTTAGTGAGGATTGTCCGTTTTAATCTGACTTATATCCACACAGAAGGTTTCTTGTGGGTCATTTATAAAATTCATTTCTTTTTTTGTTTGGTTTTGGTTTTTGTTCTTTTGAGATGGATTTCTCTGTATGTTCTGGAACTCTGTAGACCATGTTGGCCCCGAATTCTCAGAGATCCACCTGCCTCTGCCTCTGCCTCCTGAGTGCTGGATTAAAGGCAAGCGCCGCCATGCCCAGCAGCAACACTATTTTTGACAGCAACTTTATGTATTTTTCTTTCAAGACTGGGTTTCTCTGTACAGTCCTGGCTGCCCTGGAATGTGTTCAGTAGACCAGGGTGTCCTTGAACTCAGAGACTGACCTGCGATTAAAGGCTCGTACCACCACCCTGCCAAATTTCTAATCATAGAAAAGTGGATTGAATTTTCTAGCTAAAAGGTGAACTACAATTCATAAAGCCTCCTGTAAACAGGGTCAGAGATAGTCTGGATTTTAAGCGCTTCAAAGGCAGCATTTCATTGGAAAACTCCCTGTTGCCTTAAGATTGTTTATCCCTAAAATGGAATCACCTACAATTTACAAACTGGCTTTGGAAACGTGGAACGGTTTGGAAACCTGTAGAACTGATGCGTGTTTCTGTCTTTTCTTTTTAAGCTACTATAAATGAGTACTGTTAATTAGCTCAGTGGAAAGAATTCTAGAGTAAGTATCAAGAGACTTGTGTTCCGTAACTAATTAACTGTCTTACATTTAAGTTCATCCCTCTCTAGGCTTTAGTTAATTTTTTAAATGAAAAGACTTGAACTGAAGTGAGCTCTAAAATTCTTACAAGATACGATCAAAGTTTAAACTCAAATAAGGATTAGGGACTCAGTTATTTGAAATTAAAAAGTGTGTGTGTGTGTGTGTGTGTGTGTGTGTGTGTGTAGATAATGGCTTAGTCATTTAGAACATTTAGTTGCTCTTGCAGAGAACCCAGATTTTGTTGCCAGCACCTACATGGTATCTCTTAACCAACTATAACTCCAGTTCCAGGAGATCTAACTCTTCTGACCTCTATGGGCACTATGCACACATGTGGTATACTTATATACATTCAGACAAAACACTCAAACAAGTAAAATTAATAAGCCTAAATATTTTTGTTTTGTTTTGTTTTTTTTTTTGAAGCAGGGCTTCCCTGCATAGCTTTGCCTGTCCTGCAACTTGCTCTGTAGACCAGACTGGCCATGAATTCACAGAGCTCTGCCTGCCTCTGCCTCACAAGTGCTGAGATTAAAGGTGTGCGCCACCACCACTCAACAATTTGTTTTCTTAAAGCTAACCTTTTTCATGTATTCTTTTACCATATTTTCCATCAATCAAATGATAAAATTAACAAATTGCCCTCTCATGGATACTGACTGGAAAGAATGAAGTGTTTGAGAGAGAGAGACATGCTTTGAAATTCCGGAAACATTTAAAAAGGCTAAAATGTATGCAGTTATGTCCAGTTATCTTTTCCATCTTACGTATCTTCAGTTGGTAGAGCATAAATCTATTATAGTTACTGTTACATTGCTGTGAGGAGATGCCATGTCCAAGGCAACTTAAAAGAAAGCATTTTATTGGAGACTTGACTATAGTGTCAGGGGGCTAATCCATAATCATGGTGGGGAGCAGAGCAGCAAGTAAGCACAGCGCTGGAGCAGTAGCTAAGAGCTTTTCATCCTGGTCTGTAGACAGAGAGGGAGTCACTGAGCCTGGTGTGGGCTTTTGAAACCGCAAAGCCTACCCCT
>NC_022015.1:2648347-2651436 GCF_000317375.1 Microtus ochrogaster | reverse complement strand
GCTTGTATTTAACTTCTTAAATAATGGCTAAGACTGATTCATTTGGGGGTTTTAACCCACTATTTGAAAAAACTTGGATCTATTCTTCAGGAACTTGGAGCTAAGCCAATTAAGATATAGTATTATTCTAGCTACAGGAATGTATATAGCTCAGTATAGGCTAGTAAAAAGCAAAGACAATATTTGGGGGAGTTAGGAAATATTTCTTAGCTGGGTGGTGGTGGTACACACCTTTAATCTCATTTGGGAGGCAGAGACAGGCAGATCTGTGAGTTTGAGGCCAGCCTGCTCTACAGAGAGAGTTCCAGGACAGGTTTCAAAGCAACAGAAAAACTCTGTCTCAAAAAACAAACAAAAAAGAAAAGGAACTATTTCTTTACCTTTGAGGAAGTGACAAATACCCTGTATGCATGACAGCGCTAGAGTACTGTGGCACCGTAACTCACCACCTATGGAAACCAATGCATATAAATGAGTGCAAAGCCAAAAATATGATGAGAAATTAAAACTTGGGCCCTAACCAAACCATACACTTGACCACTACCTTGCTTTCATTTTTTTTAATTAATTGGACTAATAAATAGTTTTTAATGTCCAAAACAGTTTTAGTTGTATTTTCTATTATTATACAAAATTATCTTAACATGGTGGTCTGGTCTAAAAGGAAAGCAATAAGTAAGAAGAATTTCTTGAACTTTCCTGTGGTATGTGCTGTCCCAGATTAACATGGTTTTCTAGCCATCCACCAGGGTTTCCATTTAAAACTACAACTGGTATCGTTTTATAAAGGAAAAGCTCAATCAGAACATGACTTAACAATAGATATCATCAAACGTCCTTTTCTCTCAGTGGGACAACTTGATAATTCATGGATTTTTTTTTAAGCTTACACTAGGCTAGTCCTGAATTTGCTATATGATTGAAATTAGAGATTAGAACCTGTTCAATTTTTCTTTAATTTGCTGAAGGTTAGCCTCTTACGGTTTTATTGCTGTGAAGAGACACCATGACCACTGCAACTCTTATGAAGGAAAACATTTAATTGGTGGCTTCCAGTTCAGATGT
Organism: Microtus ochrogaster; assembly: GCF_000317375.1. Lineage (NCBI taxonomy): Eukaryota > Metazoa > Chordata > Mammalia > Rodentia > Cricetidae > Microtus > Microtus ochrogaster. The sequence goes on along the minus strand of NC_022015.1, from coordinate 2,650,371 downwards.
TTAGTCCATTATTGCGATGGCATGGAAGTATGGCAGCACTCAGGCAGCTGGAAAGGTAGCTGAGAGTTCTCCATCTGGATTGGTAATCAGCAGGAAGAACAAGCTGGACCTTCTGAATCCTCGAACGCCCCCCCCCCACACACACACAGTGACATACTTCCTCCAACAAAGCTACATCTCCAGTCATACCACTCCTTATGGGCCTTTGGAAGCCATTTTCATTCAACCCACTACAGTTAATAAAGATGATGAAATTTATAAACAGCACCTTAGTAAGTCATGATTTGTAGAGGACATTCCAGGCATAAGTAGTTTGAGTAGTTTTCTACTTTAAAAGTTATTTTTTGTCAAAAGCTTTAAATAAGTACTCTAAAGAAGCCATTAATATAAGCATGCTCCCTACACAAGACAGTCTTGAAAAGCTAAATTTTTATGATGGTACTTTGAAAGACTTCTGAGATCTTTTACTTTAAAGGCCACTTTGAGAAATGTACATAGTAGTTGAAAGACTCAATTTTCTGGATTTGTTTCCTTGAGATGGGGACTCTGTAACCCAGGATAGCACAGAATTCTCCTTGTAGCCCAAGCTAGCCTAGAACTCTATCCTGCTGCAGCTGCCCAAGTACTAAGAGTGCAGACGTGCAGCACTGTCCCAGGCTGTGACTGTTTTTAAGAGTAGGGACATACTTTGGGCTTCTTTTCATACTATGTAGCCCCTTTTCTATCACTCTCTTTGTGTCATTTAAATTGAACGATTACCTGGTTTGACCTAGAGAAATAGAGTGCACGAGTCAGACCTGTAATATTTAAAAATCCCCAAATTTGCTGTTTTAGAGTTGTTGGGGTTTTTTTTTGGGGGGGGGGGTGTTTTTTCAAGACAGGGTTTCTCTGTAGCTTTGGAGTTTATCCTGCAACTAGCTCTTGTAGACCAGGCTGGCTTTGAACTCACAGCGATTCGCCTGCCTCTGCCTCCCGAGTGCTGGGATTAAAGGCTACCACCCAGCATATCTTAGAGTTTTTATTGCTATGACCAAAAAGCAAGTTTGTGTACTAAAGGATTTGTTTGGTTTACATTTCACATCACTGTTCATCATCAAAAAAGTCAGGACAGAAATCTGTGGAGGCCCAAAAATGTCAGCCTATTTCTCTGTTGACCAAAGGTCAGAGAATTGAAACTTACCTCTAGTTCCTTCAAGGTTATTGTGGTTCTATCTCAAATAAAGGGATCTAGACAGGAACTTGAGAGTTCTACTCTCTCAAGGTTATTGTCAACAGGTGTGGCTAATGGCCAAACCTTGAACTCCAGGAATAGAGAAGTAGATGCGTTCCAAACTCAAACAAAAATCTAAGGATCCAACTAAATTCCAGTTCCTTTATGGAGAGAAGTTTGGATTCTGCTCAGGGAGTGGTTTGCCTACAGGATGTTTTGGTGTAGGGTGTAAGTGTGACTTGTTTTGTTCTAGCAACAGAATGTTTAACTATGAATACAGCCCGCGACCTTCAATTGGCGTGTTCTTTTCCATATGTCATGTTAATGGAGTTTTTTGTCTTACTCCTACCTTTTAGGGTCAGGGGTAGTTAAAGTAATGGGAAATTCAATACTCATTGGAATTCCCTCCCGATACTATCCTATGTTTCTCCATTTTATCATTTTCATTTGCATCTTCATATTCTTTACTATATTTCTAAATCCCCATGCCTCTAACCTGGCAAGAGGTATTTTTGTCAAAGCTGGTCCCCAACAGAAATTCAAACAGCAGAAACCTGGAGGCCAGACTGATGCAGAGACCATGGAGGGGTGCTACTTACTGACTTGCTCAGCCTGCTTTATTATAGAACCCAGGACCATTATCCTAGCAATGGCACCACCCACAACCCACCCACAACAAGCTGAGCCCTTTCCTATTGATCGCTAATTAAGAAAATGCCTTACAGCCAGATCTTATGAAGACATTTTCTCATCTGATGTTCCCTTGTGTCAAGTTGATATAAAACTCCCCAGAGGACTGGAGAGATGGCTCAGA
>NC_022015.1:2644826-2646372 GCF_000317375.1 Microtus ochrogaster | reverse complement strand
CAAATAAATCACACATGGAGGCTTATTCTTAATTATGAATGCCCAGCCTTAGCTTGGCTTGTTTATAGCCAGCTTTTCTTAACTTACGTTAACCCACTACCTTTTGCCTCTGGGCTTTTTCCTTTTCTTACTTCTGTACACTTTTCTTTACTTCTTTCTCTTTGGCTTGCTGTGTTGCTAAGTGATTGGCCTGTAGCATCCTCTTCATAATCTCTGGCTCCTTGTGTGCCCTCCTTCTATTTAATCTCCCTGCCTGCTAGCCCCACCTATCCTTGCTCCTGCCTTGCCATTGGCCAGTCAACTCTATTAGAACTATCAGGTGTTTTAGACAGGCAAAGAATCATAGCTTCTTTGATAATCAGATACAGCATAAACAAGAGTAGCACACGTTAAAATAATATTCCCCAGCAAGGTTCTGACAATAAATTGTATTTATTCTAGAAAACAGGTTACTCTGAAACCTGCAGTATCCAGACGAGTACAGAATCTTGTTGTTTTTTTTTTTCTATGTATAGTTCTGAGTTTAGTGACTTCTCAGTTTTACTCAGTAAGCTGAGTTAGGACATTTTCATATTGTTCTTGGGTTCATCATCAGTCCAACACTAAATTCTGCAATACTACTGAGTAAGCTGTATCTGTTGTACTGTTGATTCTTTTTATACTTAAGAGAAAAGGCACTCTTATCAACTAAACTATGTGCCAAGAGATGAGTAAAGCTTATGAAATTGAGAACTCAAACTCTGTTATCATAATCAATGAAGAATTGTTCAGTCTACATATAAAGCTCTATCTGTAAATAAACCAAGCCACTGCTGTGTGTTGTACAACTGCTAATAAAATAACCTTAGGGAGTTGTGACAAAACTAATGATAAACATTGCATTTTCAAGTCAAAATATCTTGAAACTTAACCTTGACTATTTCTTAATAAATGCTTAAATTGACTTTTTCATTTTATTATAGTATATAAGAGAAAATGTAAGCATCAAGAGGGCAGATTCTTGAGTTTCTTATCTGTCTTTGTGTTCTGAACATAAAATTATACCTTAGCCTAATGGTTCTTTACCAAGTAAAGGTTGAATGTTAGTTACATGGTAGTGATGGAAGGGTTAGGTGTGACTCTCAGGTCTAATAACTTTCTAACTGTGGGACCCAACAAGTCACTTAAGTCTTCTGGCCCTAAGTTTCCTCATCTCTTAAAGGTAAATAATAATAATTGGCCAGGCATGATAGCACACTCCTATAATTGTAGTACTTAAGAGATGAAGGTAGACTAGTTCCAGGACAGGCTCCAAAGCCACAGAGAAACCCTGTCTCGAAAAAACAAAAACAAAAAAAAAAAAAACAAAAACAAAAACAAAAAAAAGAGATGAAGGTAGAAAAATGAGTGCAGTCATTAGCCTTAGCTATGTGAGAATCCATCTCAAAAAAAAAGTGATCTAATTATGTAAAACCACCATGGAAAATTCTGTAGCTTTATTTAAAGTCATTATAATTATAAAGTATTGTAAGACTTTAAGACAATCCTGAAGCCATTTTTGACAATT
>NC_022015.1:2640983-2644176 GCF_000317375.1 Microtus ochrogaster | reverse complement strand
CTGAGTGCCAATTGCTTTATGTAATTTCATTTAATACATCTGTGAAGTAGTATATTAATCCTGTTTTGAAGATGAAGTTTGTTATCTGATGCATTAAAAAAAAAGAAGGAAAAAAGAAAGGAAAGGAAAGGAAAGGAAAGGAAAGGAAAGGAAAGGAAAGGAAAGGAAAGGAAAGGAAGGAAAATGCCAGGTGGTGGTGGCATACACTTTAAGTCCCAGGACTTTGGAGGCAGAGGTAATCAGATCTCTGCAAGTTCAAGGCCAACCTGGTCTACAGTGTGAGTTCCAGGACAACCAACACTGCTACACAGAGAAACCATGTCTTGAGAGAAAAAAAAAAGTTGATGTTTTAAAGCTAGTAATTTTTGAGCATTTTTTGGTTGGTTGTTTGGTTGGTTGGTTTTTTTGGTCCAGCTTAAAACATCAATTTTTATGTTTAAGTATTTATATACTAAAATATTGACCCCAGCACCTTGTGCATGGTTGACAAACACAAGGCCAGTGAGCTACATGACTGGCCACAGCAGTTTTTAACATGTCAAAAATCAGATGCAGCCTAGCTTCAAACTCTGCTTCAGAACCTCTCACAGGCTGTAATCATTTTGAGACTCCACTAGGGAATGGTGTACTTCCAAGCTTGTTTGTGTCTGCAAGATGCGGTATATCTCGAACTGTTTGAAGTTCATTGACACATGGAGTTCTGTAAGGCAGATCACAGCAGACCTCAGCTGGCTCAATCAAGGTGAGCAAGTGAAAGTGCCAGGAAGACCGAAGTAGTCTTGTTTGGTAGACAGAGCCTTGTGCATGCTAGATAAATGCTACACTGTTGAGCTCCATTCCTATTTCCTAAGTCAATCTATTTATAATCTAGTTGTTTTAGAACTAATAACCCTGTGTTTCTGCTGTGTTCTATTCATTCAAAACAAGCCGACTACATACATGGATCCTGTTCCTATTCAAGGTGTGAGAGTATTACACAGGGCAAAAGTACCAGGAGGCACAGATCATTGTCATTTTAGGAGGCATCTCCTGTAGCCTGGGAGTTGAAGTTGCTTTTCCAGTTTCACAAAGGTATAATGGGAGCAAAGCTGAGACTCCAAGTCACATCTGCCTAGCAACAAAGCCAGTGTGCCCATCTATTCTTCCTCTCCCAGGGAATGCAGAATGATGCTCGGCTGGCATAAACCCACTTAGAAATTAGTAAGTCTTCACTGTTTAAAAAAAAAATCTGTTTTTTTCTCTAAAATGGAATAAGCTGCTTCCATTCTAATTGTTTTTGTTAGGATTGTTCATCTTAAACATTTTCTTCATAGATAGAAGGAGGGTTTCTTTTTTTTTTTTTTCAGGAAAGGGTTTCTCTGTGTAACAGCCCTAGCTGTCCTGGAACTAGCTCTGTAGACCAGACTGGCCTCAAAATCAGAGATTCGCCTGTCTCTGCCTCCCAATGCTGGGATTAAAGGTGTGTGCCACCACTGCCTGGCCTGATGCCTAATCTTGATTATCAATATTTTCCCTTTTTTTTTGTTTTGGATTTTGTTTTTTTCAAGACAGGGTTTCTCTGTGTAATAGCCAGAGCTATTATTATTGTTGTTGTTGTTATTATTATTATTATTATTGTCCTAGAAATCGATTCGTAGACCAGACTGGCCTCGAACTCACAGAAATCCTCCTGCCTCTGTTTCCAGAGTGCTGGGATTAAAGGAGTACACCACCACTGCCCATTTTGTTGTCCATATGCCACACCTAGAAAGAGGGACCCTCAACTGAGAAATTGCCTCCCTCAGATGGGTCTGTGGCATGTCTCTGGAGGCATTTTCTTGATGGCTACTTGAGGACACTGTGTATGGTGTCATCCTGGGTAGAGAGGCCTGGGCTATAGATGAAAGGTAGCTGAAGAAGAGCAAGGAAGCAAGGAAGTTAGTAAGCAGTTTTCCTGTCTTTGCTCCTGTTTGATTACCTTCCCTAAAGTCCCTTAGTGATGGGCTGTGATCAGGACATAAAAACCAAATAAACCCTTTCTTCCCAAGTTGCTTTTGGCTAACAAAGACCCAAACTAACAGACACATTTTTGTTTGGTTGGTTTTGATCTGTGGGTTTGGAGAAACAGTATCTCAAACTGTAACTCAGTATGGCCTAAAACTCATTATGTAGTCTTGGCTGGCCTTATATTGATGGTGGTCTTCCTGTTTCAGCCTCTCAAATGCTGGGATTAAAGATGTGAGTCACCACACCCAGCTACAACTTTAGCTATTACTGCATTAGGCTAATGTGTTGGTTTGAATAGGAATGGTCCCAATAGACTCATGTGTTTGAATGCTTGGCCCAGACACAATGGTACTATTAGGAGATGTGGCCTGCTTGGAGAAAGTGTGTCACTGTAGGAGTGGCTTTGCGGTCTTATATGAGCAAACGATGCCCAGTATGGTACACAGTCTCCTGATACCTGGGGATAAAGATGTAGAACTCTCAGCTCCTTCTCCAACACCACGTCTGGCATGCACACCCACAAAGGATTGCCATAGTACTGTAGAATATATTGCTAGTTGTATTGGTTATATTTTAGTCAGTTCTTTAAAAACATTTTTTTTCAGATTTAGGTTCTTTGCTTTTATTAGCATCACCCTAATTAGACATTGTGCTATTTTATAATTATTTGAGGTTATAGTAATTTTTAAAGTATTCAGTATGAACCTTTCTGCTTATGACTACAGAAAATTCAAGGATTTGGTTGTCAAATTTGGATTTGAATTTTGGCTTATTTTCTTTCTAGCTATATAACCTTGAATAAGTTATATTACTTTTAAAACTTTAACTGTACAGTGAGGCTTATAATACTTTCCTCAATGAGTTATGAGAATTGAATAATATATGAAGGTGCCTGAAGTATAGCAAACAGTTAACATTAAAACATCTTCCCCCATCTCATAGGTTCAGGAATTGGAAAAAACATAAAAGATAACTTAATCAAACTACACAATACTAATAAATCCTGCAATACTAATAAAACCCAGAGTCTAAAGGAAGTTCCACACATGTTTCTCCCTGTTCCAGCTCACCCATAATGCATCTGTGTATCGAGTGACATAATATCCCCTGTGTGGTGACATAGTTGCACCTCAGATCCCTCGTTGATACTTATTGGGCAGGTTTTTTAATATTTCCTTTAAATAAATCTTAGTGTGCTACTTGACCC
>NC_022015.1:2639426-2640613 GCF_000317375.1 Microtus ochrogaster | reverse complement strand
CTTAATCACCCTCTACCATCACCCAAACCCAACATGCTGGCAGCATCTAGTCACGGATCATCAACCAGGAGGTAATTTCTATCTGCGAGGGGATATTTGGTGATTCTGGCAGACATCTTTCATTGTTACAGGTGAGAAGAATATTCTAGCAGATAAAGGCTGGAGATGATAAACATCCCACAGTATTTTCCACAAAATATTCCACAAAACAGATTCTCATAGCAAAGAATCATTTGACCCTTATATGTCAAAATGTTGGGGTTGAGAAAATACTGGCTTAGCTTTAGACCCAAGTCTTTTATTTTCTTCAGACTGGACTTCATTACATAGCCTTGGCTGGCCTGGTGTTTAACTATATTGACTAGTCTGACTTCAGACTTGCTTGTGATCATTTCTCCTCTTCCTCCTGAGTGCTGCGACTACAGGAGCATGCTGATGTGCCAGGATAGATCCAAGACTTGTTCATTAGTCTTTGGATTGTCAATTTAGTGGTTGTATAGGATTACGTTATCTCTTATCACTCCTGCCAATAACTTCCTCCACCTGAACTACCTAAAGTTCCTTTAGTTTAAAACCCTGAAGGATAAAATCTCCCTAAATAAAATTCTAGAAGCAAAGTTATCTAGGCACAGGGGTGAGTGAATCTACAGTCCTAGCTATATGGATAATGGCAGGATGGTACCTTGAGCTTTGCAATTACACAAAGACCTTGTCCTAACACAAACAAGTCTTCCATATATCCATACTCCCCATTAGACTAGGTCAGCCTCCATACTCCCTGTTAGACTAGGTTAGCCTCCACACTCCCTTTAGACTAGGTCAGCCTCCATACTCCCGTTAGACTAGGTTAGCCTCCATACTCCCGTTAGACAAGGTTAGCCTTCATACTCCCCGTTAGACAAGGTTAGCCTCCATACTCCCCATTAGACAAGGTTAGCCTCCATACTCCCCGTTAGACAAGGTTAGCCTTCATACTCCCTGTTAGACTAGGCCAGCTTCCATACTCCCCGTTGGACTAGATCATCCTCCATACTCCCCATTAGACTAGGTTAGCCTCCATACTTTCCATTAGACTATGTTAGCCTCCATACTCCCCCATTAGACTAGGTTAGCCTCCATACTCCCCATTAGACAAGGTTAGCCTCCATACTCCCTGTTAGACTAGGCAGCCTCCATACTCCCTGTTA
>NC_022015.1:2637785-2639326 GCF_000317375.1 Microtus ochrogaster | reverse complement strand
AGCCTCCATACTCCCTGTTAGACTAGGCAGCCTCCATACTCCCTGTTACTAATAGGGAGTAGAACCAGCCCAAGAGAAAGAAGTATATTGCAGTCAACAAAGCTGAACAGAATTGGGGGATCTGAAGAGCGTTTTGACATCAGGCATGGAAATGTAGAATTTGGAGTTTGCCCAACTGTTTTTCAGACTTGCTTTTGTCCTGTATTTTCCTTGCTATTCACCCTTCCCTGTGTTTTGGAATGGTAATGAATATCCTGTACCATTATATGTTGGAAGTATATGAGCTGCTTTTTTATTTTTATTTTTACAGGGGATTACAGTTAAAAGATTACATGAATCTCAGAAGAGACTTTGAACTTTGGACTTTAAAACATTGTTGAGACTGTAATAGACTATGGGGACTTTTGAAGTTGAACTAAATGCATTTTGCATTATGTTATTGTTACAAGCTAACAGTCAGAAAGTAGAATGTGTAGTTTGAATGCAATTGGCCCCCATAATCTCATGGGGAGTAGCACTTTTAGGAGGTGTGACTTTGTTTGAGTAGGTATGGCCTTGTTGGAGGAAGTGCATCACTTTGAGGATAGGATTTTAGGTCTCATATATGCCTAGGCCATGTTCAGTGCCTTCCTGTTGCCTTCTGATCAAGACATAGCAAGCACCATGTCTGCTTGCATGCTACCATGATCCCTGCCTTGATGATAATGGACTGAACCTCTGAACTGTAAATCAGTCACCCCAATTAAATACCTTCCTTTATAAGAGTTGCCACGGTCATGATATCTGTTCACAGCAACAGAAACCCTAACTATCTTTCTTTAAATCTCTTTAAAGTGATTTAAAGTGGTTGACCAAGAGAGTTGGCAAGGCAAGCTTTTCAGTTAATGAGAAAGAAATTAAAAAAAAATTACTTTCATCTAACCAAGACCATTTCTTCTTGATTGCCTCTATTATAGAGACATGCCAAACAAAAATTTTAAACTCAGTAAGTTAAACTAAATTTCATATACCACTTTAATTTTTATTTAGAAAAGATTGATTTAAAAGTGTATTAGTCTACTCAGGTGGCTATAACAGTATCATTCGCTGAGCAACTTTGAAACTATAGAAGATTTTTTTTCTTAGTTTGGAGGTTGGGTAGTCCAAAACCAAAGTCCCAGCAGATCCAGTGTCGAGTAAGGACCCTGCTTCCGATTCATAGGCGGTTCTCCTTCTGTGTCCTCACGTGATGAAGCACACCGAGCTCCCTTGGTCCTCCTTTACCAGAGCACTGCCATATTAATAAGGGATCTCCTCCCTTGATCTAATCGCCTCCCAAAGGCCTTGCTTCTTAAGCTGTCCCCTGGGGAACTAAGATATCAGTGTATAAATTGGCCCAGGGATGCACATTTCACACCCCCTAGCAGACATTTTTGCAGACCATGATCATTATAACTTGTCAGATTTTAAGAATTCCGGGGAGCCGGGAGGTGGTGGCGCACGCCTTTAATCCCAGCACTCGGGAGGCAGAGGCAGGCGGATCTCTGTGAGTTCGAGGCCAG
>NC_022015.1:2634637-2636716 GCF_000317375.1 Microtus ochrogaster | reverse complement strand
TTTAAAATAAAACCTACCTTTAGGAGTTGTTTGATTGTTAAAGCTAGTTTTGTTATTTTGTGTGTGTGTGTGTGTGTGTGATCTGTTAAGCCATCTCACCAGATCTGTTTATTTTTGAATGCCAAAAAGCATTTTACCTTGACTTGACCTCTCTCTCTCTCTCTCTCTCTCTCTCTCTCTCTCTCTCTCTCTCTCTCTCTCGTGTGTGTGTGTGTGTATGTGTGTGTGTTATTTTTGAGAAAGGACCTCTCTGTGAGCTCAGCCTGTCCTGGAACTCAACATATAAATAAGTCTGGCCCTGAATTTAACAGATCCGCCTGCCTCTGCCTCCTGAGTGCTGGGATTAAAAGCGTGCGCCACCACTGCCTGGCAGAGACAAACTTTTTAAATGTTCTCACCAGATAATAAAGAGCACTTCCTAAAACAAAATGTGAAGTTCCAATATAAATGACTCGTGAGAGTCAATAAAAAAGAGGGGGTAGATCTTAAGGAAAATATGGTGAATTACGTAAAAAATAAAGAACTTTTTTTTCTTTTTTATCATTTCCACCTAAACAGAGACATCTTTGTTTGTATAGTTACAAGTACTATCTCTCCTGGAGAATGCTCAGCACCCAGAATATGAAAATGGAAACATGGAGAACATACAATACAGATATTTGAAACTCTCTTTCTTAAAGTAGTCTGTCTTAGTCAGTGTTCTATTGCTGTGAAGAGACACCATGACCACAGCAGCTCTTATAAAGGAAGTCATTTAGTTGGGGTGGCTTACAGTTCAGAGGTTTAGTTCATTATCATCATGGTGGGAAGTATGTCAGCAGGAAGGCAGAGATGGTGCTGGAGAAGGAGCAGAGAGTTCTACATCCAGATCCACAGGCAGCAGGAAGAGAGAGACACTGGGCTTAGAATTGACTTTTTGAAACCTCAAAGCCCTCCCCCAGTGACACACTTCCTCTAACAAGGCCTCTTAATCTTTTTAAATAGTACCACTTCCCAGTGACTAAGAATTCAAATCAATGAGCCTGTGGGGGCCATTCTCATTCACACCACCACATGGTCCTTTGAATTTATGTTTCAATATGTGACAAAATTACTAGAAATAGAGAGTATCTGACCATACAGCAAGCACAGCTCTGATTCACTGTCTGAACATGGATAAGAATCTATGTCTGAAATTCCTAGCACAGGAGGCATGAAGCAAATGAATTTCAAAGACAGAGTACTTGGCAAAGGAGTTTATTCTGGCATCTGCTCCCTGCCTTGTGCAACTGTAAGGGCAAGACCCTAAACATAGATCTCATCCTGCTTTGGTTTCATCATCTGTTGACTTGGATAGTTCTAATTCCTCTTTATAGTTTTCTCTCGTGGATAGTGAGATCTGGTTGCAGGAAAGTGCAGAACTCGGGAAAACAGAGCTACGTAGTCTGAAGCATTAAAAGTTATCCATATTCAAGCGTTTTACTTCATTTCTACCTGTGGCTTCTGGGAGTAGCTTTATTCACCCATGCAGAGTACCTCCATTCAAAAACTCTTTTTATTATTGCTTGTTTGTTTGTCTTGAATAATTTTGTTTTGCTTTATTTGTTTTGAGACCGGTTCTGTCTTCATAACCCTTGCTGTCCTGGAACTCACTCTAGAGACAAGGCTAGCCTCATACTTACAGAGATCTGTTGGGGAAGCTGTTACTTCGTTCCCACCTGCCCAGACCATGAAATAATCACTCAGAAACTATACTATTTGCAATACTGTTTGGCCAATAGAATAGCTTAAGTGAATTACTAGCTAGCTCTCATCCTAAACTATCCCATCTCCATTATTCTGTGCATCACCATGAGTAAAGTTTCACTGGGCTCCAGCGGAAGTGTCTGTCTCCAGTGGCAGCTACATGGCTTCTCTCTTGACTCTGCCTACTCTCTCTATATATCTTTTCCAGCATCAATATTTTTTTAAGCTTTGGCTGAAAGCAGCTTTTTTATTCTTTTTTTGTTTGTTTGTTTGTTTTTTTCTTTTGAGACAGGGTTTCTCTGTAGCTTTGGAGCATGTCCTGGAACTAGCTCTTGTAGACCAGGCTGGTCTCAA
>NC_022015.1:2631302-2633592 GCF_000317375.1 Microtus ochrogaster | reverse complement strand
CGTGCGCCACCATCGCCCGGCAACATTTGTATTTCTAAGATGAATCCAACCTAACCAGGGCAAATCATCTTATAAAATTTATCAGATTTTGTGTGTTCACTCATGTATGTGTGTGGGTATGAGCATACACACAACTTGTCAGGCTTGATGGGCAAGGACCTTTACCCAGTGAGTCATCTCATAGGCCCAAATCATCTGATTATGCTATGTGTTCTACCACTGAGTTACGTTCACAGCACACAGGAAGTATTTTTTTCATTTTACAGATGAAAAAAATAGGTTAAAAATAAAATCTATTGTTTTAAACTTTTATTCCAGAGCCAGCAATGGTGGCACATGCCTTTAATCCTAGCACTCGGGAGGCAGAGGCAGGCAGATCTCTGTGAGCTTGAGGCCAACCTGATCTACAAGAGCTAGTTCCAGGACAGGCTCCAAAGTACAGAGAAACCCTGTCTCGAAAAACCAATAAGTAAAAACATAAATTTTTATCCCAGTGGTCTTTAATTAACTTTATATCCAAAAGGAAGAACTTATCTGAAATCTTATATTGATTCTAAAATCAATAAAGGACACTACGAAAACAAAACAAAAATGAAAAACAGAAAATCTGGACAGATTAATGAGTAAGGAATTTGAGTCAATAGTAGAATGCCTCCCATAATGCAAATTCAAGAGCTTTATATTTGAGGCCTTGAGTTCTACCATTAGCAGCGAAAGATTTATTTCTTCTGCACACAAAAGCATTCTTCAGGGCCCATAAGATGGTTCAGCAGGTAAAGGTGCTTGCCACCAACCCTCACAATGAGTTCCATCTCTGGGACACACATTGTGAAGAGAGAGAACCAACTTCCTAATCTGTGTCAATAACATGTACTTCTCTCCACAGTATGATTAAATAATTTATTGCAGTTAAAATTTTCTATTTCATTTCAATAATTTCTATTTTCTAAGACATGGTTCTTCAGCTGCACTATTTTAGCAAATTTTGATCACATTTGATTATAAAATGGACTATTAAACTATTAATACTGTTGCAAATAAAAAATATAAAATATTTCAAATGGTAAATAACTTTATTGAGATAAGGTCTGTAGCCCAGGCTGATTTAAAACTTGCAGCAATTCTCCTTCCTCAGCCTCCCAAGTGATGCAACTAAATGCAGGAACCACCAAACCAAGCTGTGATTTCCTTTTTTAATAAATAAGAAAGCATATGGTGGCACAGAGATGCAAATAAATGCATCTCTCAAACCTTACCAGAGGAACTTCTATTTGCAGTAAGTAGATGGCGACTAACACAAAGACCCACAAATGGCCAAAGGCACAGAGACTAAGACCCTGCAGAATGCTCAGCCCCAGTGGAATATCTATACTGAACAACCCCTCCCCCACCAAAGCTCAGGGATCACTGTAGAAGAAGGGGTAGGAAGAATGTAAGAGCCAGTGGTGTGAATGAATGAAAACAGTAGCTTCCAAACACATAGAAGAGCTGCACACATAAACTCACAGTGTTTATGAGAACACACACAAGCCCTGTGCAAGCTCAAGCCATGTCAAATCCTGGAATGAAGAAGGAAGGTAGACATAAAGTCCCACCCTACCTGAGCAGCTACTGGCAAATGATAGCTGCTGGGAAGAGAGAGAATCAGTTTTCTTTAAGGGTGCTGTCCCTGTTTAGTTGACCATACTCCAAAGGAAGGCCACACATCCACATCCATAAATACCTGTACTCAATTGGCACAAAGGGGGGGCACAAAATTAGGTGAGTAGGGAAGAGGTAGATATAGAAGTAGTAGGAAGGGTTAAATATGGTCAAAACTTATTGTATGAAATTCTCGAAGAATTTAGAAAGAGAAGGAAAAGAAGAGAAAGGATTTGATATTATCCCTATAATAGTTATATATATATATCTATACATACATACATACATACATACATACATACATACATACATACATATACATTTTGGTTTTTCTAGACAGGGTTTCTCTGTAGCTTTGGTTCCTGTCCTGGAACTAGTTCTTGTAGACCAAGCTGGCCTCGAACTCCCAGAGATCCGCCTGCCTCTGCCCAAGTGCTGGGATTAAAGACGTGCACCACCACTACCTGGCTGTATTTCTCTATCTTGCACTGCTTTGGAGAGACAAGGAATAGTAGGAATGACACACATCTTGAAGCAGCCTTCCTTTAACTCGCTGCCAGGTAATCTTGATCAACTTTCAGGAATGCTTCTTGCAAATGAGTATCACCCATTCTCCAACTTCAATATTTCTTTCCTTTTTTTTTTTTTT
>NC_022015.1:2627348-2630772 GCF_000317375.1 Microtus ochrogaster | reverse complement strand
GCAAGTCATTTCAGAACTAAGGGTTTTCAAGTGAGGGAACTATAATAGAATTCTTAGGGAAGGGAACATCATATGGTAAGAAGGGAAGCCCCTTCCGACCCCTGCAGCTCTGGGAATTGATCTCAAGGCCTTGAGCATGTTTGACAAGTCACTGACCCTGAACTCTATATGTAACCCAGGAAAGGCTTCTTCAAAGATGGCTATCTGGGTTGAACCCTAAACTACGGGGTGAAAAAAAAAGTCAGCTATGTAAGAAACTGGGGTAAAGCTTTTGTAGTAGTGGTAATTTCCCTAAAACCTTCCATGCATCAGTGAAAAGTTGTTAGCCATAAACAAAACTGAACAGAGTTCAGATATATTCAAGAACTTTCTTTCCCATCAGAGCATTGCACTGTTACTGAAGGATGGATGTCCACAGCTTTATCTATTATTCCTATTAGAAAAGCTTACAGATTTTTTTCTTGGTTGTCCAGTTTAGCATTAATTCAACCCTTCCCTGCCCATAATTATAACTGGCATTTTCTTTCTTTCTTTTCTTTCTTTCTTTCTTTCTTTCTTTCTTTCTTTCTTTTTTTTTTTTTTTTTTTTTTTTTTTGTATCTTTGAGACAGGATTTCACTGTGTAGCTCTGGCTGTCCTAGAACTCACTATGCAGACCAGACTGGCCTCAAACTCCCAGAGATCTGCCTGCCTCTGCCTCCCAAATGCTGGACTGGCATGTTTATTTTTGTCTATGCTATGAGCCACTTAAAAATAATTATACCTCAGCTCCTGGCATAATCATTAGTCTATGAACACATTAACATCTCCAGATGGACAAAAGCTGAATTTTAATCATATAAAGAACAGTGGTTCTCAACCTGTGGATTGTGACGCCTCTGGGGGTTGACTGACCCTTTCACAAGGGTCAACTAAAACCATTGGAAATAGGTATTTACATTGCAATTCATATCAATCACAAAATTGCAGTTATAAAGTAGCAACAAAATAATTTTATGGTTGGGGGTCACCACAACATGAGGAACTGTATTATGGGTCACGGTGTTAGAAAGGATGAGAACCACTGACATAGAACATGGTGTAACAGAGCAAAGCCTAAGTTCCATACGCCTAGACTAAGGTTAACTATAGGAATGAAGGAGGGGGAATATCTAAGAACAAGGAAAGAGACTGTAACAAGCCAAAGTCCTTTTATGCCAAATTAAGGAAAGGAATTCAGAGGTTATTCTGTTAGAGGAAAGGTAGTGTGGTGATTTGAATAAAAATGGCTCTTACTGGCTCAGAGATTTTAAATGCTTAGTCACTGGGAATGCCACTGTTTGAAAGTATTACGATTCTGAGGTGTGACCTTAGAAGTGTGTCACTGGGAGTGGGCTTTGAGGTTTCAAAAGCCCTTGTCAAGCCCAGATCAGGGTGCTTGCAGATCAGGGTGTAGCTCTGCCTGCCACCATGCTCTCTGCCATGATGATAATGGACTAGGCCTCTGAAACTGTAAGCAAGCCCCTAACTAAATGCTTTCTTTTCTTAAATGCTTTGGTCATGGTGTCCCTTCATAGCAATAGAACAGTGACTAAGACAGAGGCTGGTACAGGAGTTGGGTATTGTGGCAGGCTTCACTTGGGGACTTTGGATTAGGAAAGCAGTTGAATGCTTAAAACAGGGCTAATAGGGCCATACTAGTAAGAGTATGGAGGACAGTGGTGCTGACAGCAATGTAAATTATGGCCTGGCTAAAGAAGTTTCAGAGAGGAAGAATGTTAGATATTATTAAGTGTCCTAGAGACTATTCTTGTGGTATTTTGGCAAAGAATGTGGCTGCTTTTTTGCCCTTGTGAAAAAAAAAAAAAACCTGAGGCTAAATTAAGGAGTTTTGGACTAATGACTGATTGGCAAGAGATTTCAATACAGCCTAGTATTGACTCTGTCATGTGTATCTAGAATGGAAAAGAGCAAGCTAGACAAAGAGGAGTACAAAATGTACCATGAGAAGAGAAAAGGAGCACCAGGAAGTGTAATGGAGCTAACTCTAGTGCTTGAGGAGATAAAAGGTATAAAGAAAAGTCTGGTGTTAAATGGAATAAAGAAGGTGGTGACTCGAAAGACCCCAACCTGCTAAGTTTCCAAACTGTGAAAAGAAATGAAAGGAAAACATAAGCAGCAGCAGGGAACCATCAACAGCAGAAAGATATTACAAATGTAATTGGTGCGGGCCAAACTCCAGCTCCAGGAGGATGCAGAACTTGGCAGTTTGACCACATGGTTCTTGCTTTAGAATCAAGAATACAAGAAAGGGGTTATGGAATCTCCCTCCATGGCTAAAGAAAGCCACCAAGGCCAGGTGTGTGTCAGAGGTGTTCCTGAATGGAGGCCGAGAAAAGCCATTGTGTGAAGCTGTGAAGGCGAATCCAGGATTTCATTGGAGACCCCAAGATGTTAGAGATGCCAAAGCCATGGGACGACTGCCAAGGAGAGGTGCAGCCTGGGTATGGAGCCGAAGAGAAAGAAGGGTGTTCCAGTGAAGAAAGCTGAAAGGACTTGGAGATCTGAAGAGCACTTTGACATCACACATGGAGATGCACAATTTGGAATTTGTCCTGCTGCTTTTTGGCATTGCTTTGTTCCAATACTTCCTCACTATGCTCTCTTTCCTTCCTTTTAGAATGGTAATGTATATTCTGTGTTTTTGTATGTTGGAAGTATGTGGTTTTTGATTTTGGTCTTACAGGAGGTTACAGTTAAGAGACTGCCTTGAATCTTAGGACAGACTGTTGATAGACTATGGGGACTTTAAAGTTTAAATGAATGTATTTTTGGTAGTATGATATGGCTATAAGCCTATGGGGACCAGGGAGTTGAATATGATGTTTTAATAAGAATGGCCCTCATAGCTAGGCGGTCGTGGCACATACCTTTAATCCTAGCACTTGGAAGGCAGAGGCCGAAGGAACTGTGAGTTCAAGGCTTGATCTACCTACCAAGCTAGTTCCAGGACAGCCAAAGTTACACAGGGAAACCTTTTCTCAAAACAAAAATCAAAAAAGAATGACCCTGAGACCAGCCTGGTCTACAAGAGCTAGTTCCAGGACAGGTTCCAAAACAACAGAGAAACCCTGTCTTGAAAAAAAAAAAAGAATGACCCTCATAGACTCATATATTTAAATGATTAGTCACCCTAGAGTGGCTCTGTTTGAAAGAATTAGAAGGATTAGGAGGTGTGACCTTGTTAAAGGAAAAATTGGCCCTTGTCAAGCTGGGACACTCCCCTTTTCTCTCCCTCCCTCTCTCCCTTTCTTCCTCTGCTTGTGGATCAGGCTGTAGCTCTCAGGTGCTTCTCCAGGACCACACCTTCCTACCACCATGCTCTCTACCACGATGGACTTAGTCTCTGAACAGTAAGCAAGGCCACAATTAAGTGCTTTCTCTCT
>NC_022015.1:2605068-2627021 GCF_000317375.1 Microtus ochrogaster | reverse complement strand
CCGAGTGCTGGGATTAAAGGCGTGCACCACCACCGCCCGGCTATTTATTTTGTATTAATGGGGATGAGTGGGCCATGTGGACCTATCTATCACAGCGCACCTGTTGAGATCAAAGGACAGTTTACAGGAATTGGTCCTGACGTTCAAACTCATTACCAGGCTTAGGGGCAAGCACCTTTACTTACTGGGCCATTTCCCCATCCCAGGAATAAATTTTTAAGGGCAGCAATACTTGTCTAACTGGCTCCCTAAGAGATGACAGGATGCTTAGGAGTGATAAAAAATAAGAACAGCAGAAGAGGTAGGGTTAGCCCAGAATATAAGGGAATTAAAAGCTAAGATGCCTGGGTCTGAATGTCAGTTACCCTGCTTGGGAAAAGTCAATTTCCATTTTCTAGACAGCAGCCTCCTTTCCTAGGGCCTGCAAATATAATTTTCTATAATCCTCTTCTCTGTGGTACTAGTTGTTAAAACTTGACCACACACTGGAAATAAAATGAGAACTTTAAATACTATTGATGCCTGGATTCCAAAACCAAATACTCAGAATTACCTGGTCTAGAATCAATAGCTGGGACCAAGTGTTCAAATGCAAGAATCTGTGGGGGATATGACACTTTCCAGCTAAGAGCAGCCACCAAGAGGTTTATGGACATCTTTGTGTTAATTTTCTTATTGCTGTGACAAAAATAACAGTAAGAACTGAAGACAAGAGACATTTTCACTCACAATTTCAGAGATTTCAGTCCATCAAAGCAAGGAGGGCACAGTAGCAGGCATACACAGCTTTGTCTACGGTAATGGGAGTATGAGATGAAGCTACCAGATCAGGGAGCAGAGAAGACAGACCAGCACCGGGAGAGACTGTAATCTTCAAAGGCTGCCTCTAGTGCCCTACTTCACTAGTAGTCATGTTCAACCTCCAAATGGCTCCACAGCCTTCACAGTGCCACTAGCCAGAGAACAAATACTCAAAACACTCCTGAAAGGGGCAATTCAGAGTCAAATCACAACTTAGTATGTAACATTATATGTCAGTGACTATGCCATGTCCCTTGCATATATAATCTCAATCATTACAAGTCTATAAGTGTCCTTATTCCATTTACAGGTTCAAAACAGAAGAAAACCAATTACTTGCAAGATCAAATACTAATGTACTGAATCTGGTGAACAATTCAAAACAGCAAACTGACTACAAAGGCTAGAGAACACCATGAAATGAGTGTTATCAAGTCAGATTAACTACCAAGAAGTTCTTTCTTTCCACGCCCCTCTCTGTCCATGACTGAGAATCAACCTAAGACCTCAGGCAGGGCAGGCGAGAGCTCTACTGCTAGATTACAATCCTATCCCAAGAGAAAACACCTACTCAGCCACACTTGCCCTATGGGAATTTCAGGGTCATATCTTAAGATTTAAAAAAAAAAGGAAATCTTTTCTTTGTATATAATCTCTTGATAGTTCAGTGTCAAGGGGCTTAAAACAATATTATGTGTTTCAAACCAAATAAGTCTAAAAGGTTGCCTCTCTGATCCATAAGACATTGGAAATATGGAAGGAAGAGCTCTGAACTTCAGGTACATAATTAGGGAGTCCTTAGGCAGAAATGATAGTAACACACCAAGAATAGTGTGTGCTGGGATAATAACCAGTGAGGTGGGTGGTGCAGGGATCCCAGGCACAAACAACAAAAGCATTTAGGAGGCTGAGGAAGATAAAAAGTATGGGGCCATCCTGAGTTACATGGTGAGAGGCTAAGAAAGGCAGAAATAATACTTGACATGATTAGTTTAAAACCATTTGAAAAGCCAGGCAGTGGTGGGGTACACCTTTAACCCGAGCACTCTTGAGGCAGAGGCAGAACTTTTATGAGTTCAAAGCCACCATGGTCTGCAGAGCAAGTTTCAGAACAGTCAAGGCTACACAGTGAAATCCTGCCTAGAAAAAAACAAAAAAACAAAAAAACAAAAAAAAAACCCAGAAAATGTAAAAATGTATTAACAACTAAAGACTTAGCAGATTTCTAGATGTATTAGAAATGATATCTGAAATTTTATACACCCAAAATATGATGCCAACTTTAAATTTGTGAATGCTTATTTCTATGATTGAAAAGTAGATTTTGTTTTTTTAAGACAGGGTTTCTCTGTGTAGCTTTGACAGTCCTGGAACTCACTCTGACCAGGCTAAGCTCGAACTCACAGAGATCTGCCTGCCTCTGCCTTAAGTGCTAGGGTTAAAGGCATGCGCCACCACTGCCCTGTGGAAAAAGTAGATTTGTTTTAAGTCTTCATTTATTTTTTCCTTTGTTTTTATTTACTCCTTGCCAGCTCAGCACCTCATAAGCCTGCATATCTGCAAAACTTACAGCAGAGTTTTGCAACTAGCAAAACAAGACCTTTTAAAAAATATTGTTATGTGCATGGTGCCTCCACAAACATGTGGAGGTAAAAGGTCAGCCTGTTCTCTCTCCATCATGTGGGTTCTGGAGACTGAACTCAGTCATCAGGCTTGGCAGCAAGTGCCTTTACCAGTAGTACCATCTTGCTAGCCCCTTAAAAAAATTTTAATTGAAGTCAAATTTCTTATTTTTAGGACACCCATATTTTAGAATCAAGTGGCTATTCTTTGACATCCACACTAGTATACTGAGTATGGCATTTTTTTTTAAATCACTGTGTTCCTACAACAGAGATGTCTTCAGTATATCAGGAAGCATATAAATCACTTGTATAAAACTAAAATATCACACATTTAAATTTCTTATAGTTTATTTATTTATTTGTTTATTTATTTATTGGTTTTTTCGAGACAGGGTTTCTCTGTGGCTTTGGAGCCTGTCCTGGAACTAGCTCTGTAGACCAGGCTAGTCTCGAACTCACAGAGATCCACCTGCCTCTGCCTCCCAAGTGCTGGGATTAAAGGCGTGCGCCAGCATCGCCCAGAGAAATTTCTTCTATTTTAAAAGTGGCCCCTTTCCCAAAAAGGTTTTTCTTTTTTACACGTAACTAACTCTAAAAAATGAAAAACTGCCTTTTACAGTTTTCAGTTTAAGGGAATTTTATATAATAGCATTAATTTTGTGGCAAAGACCTCAGGACGCTAGAATTGCATTAAAAACTGTCAAAGCCACAGACAGGCTCCAAAGCCACAGAGAAACCCTGTCTCGAAAAAAATCAAAAAATAAATAAATAAATAAATAAACAAACAAACAAAAACGGTCAAAGCCAAACTATCCTATTATCAGACTTAAATGTTAAGGAGAGTACAATTCTCTGAGAATTCTATTTAAGGACTAGGTCTTTTTTCTTCCTTTCTCTGTGTAACCCTATTGTCCTGGAATTTGCTCTGAAGACCAAGTTGACCTCGAACTCACAGAGAGATGCCTGCCACCATCGCTGGGCAGGACTAGGTCTTAAAACACCAAGATATGTCAAATTAAGTTTGGGTCTTTGAAAATCCAGTTCTTGGGTATTCCAAGGCATGATTTAAAAACACACGTGCTTTTACTTTTGGTCAACCCTTGTACCAAAAGTGCACGCTCAAACACGAAGATAGGGCTTTCTGTTGTTTACATACCTTTATTTCTGTACTGCTAAAATGTCGAAAACAGTGACTGTGTGATAGCAGGCCTTTGATCCCAGCATTTGGGAGGCAGAAGCAACTCTGAGTTCGAGGTCAGCCTGGTCTAGACAACGAATTCTAGGACAGCCAAGGCTGTTACACAAACAGTAGAACATACCCACAACCCATCCTTTAGCCTGACACCTTTGTAATGCCTCGTTTCCTTAATAACCCTAAGTAAGACAGAAAACACTGCACACCTAGAAATCCCTGGCCTCTGCTTTCCTTCCCGGGCCGACCAAGGAGAGGTAATCTGCAGCCCATCTTTAACATTTTTGAAATATGAAGAAAAAAATAATTAAAAACGAGCCTGCAATTTCACATCCTCCAAAGGCCCGCTCTCTACAAACACTTCTCTAGCAGGCCTAGCTACCGAATCTAGCTCGGGGCCGGCAGGGCGAACACTGAGGAGAAGCTGCCTCCAGCCCAGGGTACAAAGGGAACCCTTTCCTTCGACCCTTTCTCGTTCCTCCGCAGATGGAGGACCAACAAACAGAACGCGCCTTCCGGGCGGGCACACGTCCCTCTCCTCAGCCCGCAGGCCCGCCCGAGGCCAGGCCACGAGGCCACGCGGAGCTCCCGGGACACAAGGCCCGAGCGGGTCAAGGAGAGAGGAAATGAAGCGGCTCCTCAAGGCAAACATGAGGCTCGGCCTCCAGAACAAAGCGGCGGCCCGGGGAGACGCGGCGGCCCCGCGACGCACACTCCCGGGGCTCCCGGCGCTACGCAAAAGCCCCGCAGCGCGCCGGCCCGCCGCCCTTACGCCACCGGCTTGGCCCCAGAGCCTTCGCGAATATGGCTTTGCGCACTGCGGCGGGGCTGCGCCGCAACCTAGCTTGCCCGTTGGCTCCTCCCCGCCGCCCTGCGCGGATTGGTGGCGGACGGAAGCCCGGCTGCTGATTGGACAGCGGAGGAGCCACTCGGGGCGGCTCCGCTGGGGCGGCCGCCCCGGAGTGATAAGTTGGGCTTCAGACACGCCTCGGCGCCAGCAGCGAGCCGGAGCTCTATGGAGGCGGCGGCGGGTACCAGGTGGCGGCTGCAGCGGCGACTCCTCTGAGCTGAGTGTTTCAGGCCATCCTCGACTCCTTCCTCCCCCTTCCCTCCCCCTTTTTTGTTTTCCGTTCCCCTTTCCCCTCCCTTCCCCGTCCCCGACGACCGGATCCAGAGGAGGCAGCTGCGGTGGCAGCTGCTGAGTTCTCGGTGAAGGTGAGTGGAGCCGCCGCCGCCGAGCGGAGCCCTCTAAGATGGCCGCCGCCCCTGGCCGCTTCTTGTCGAGTGTTACAAAATGGCGGCCGCAGGCGGAGCCGGGCGGGGCTGCTCTCGTCTGCCTCTGGGCCACCTAGAAATCCCTGGCCTCTGCTTCCCTTCCCGGGCCGGCCCGGGAAGACGCGGTCTGCAGTCTGGGCTGAGTGGCGGGCGCGGCCCGGCGCGAGGACGGCGTGCGAGCGTGGCGGGCCTCGCGCCTCGGCGGGAGGGACGCGGCCCGCGGCCGGGCCCGGCCGTTGGCGCGGGACCAGCGAGGCGGACGAGTCCGGAGCCCGGCCTCCCGGTGGGGAGGAGGTGTGTGGGCCCTGTGGCCGGCCGGCCGCCGCGCTGTCACCGGGGGACTCGGAGCGGAGGCGGCGGGCGGGTCAGCGGGCAGGAGGCCGCCTTCCTGCGGGAGAACAAAGGGCGGCCCGGAGGGGGCGCCTCCCGCCCGGCCCGGGCCCTCGCCCGTCGGAAGCCCGGCCACACTGGCCTTGGGGGAGGAACCCGCTGCTCTTTTGTTCGCGCGGAGTGGGGCGGAGGTTCCCGCTGCCGTGTTGTGGCCCCGCTCTTCCGGCGGCTTCCCACATGCGCCCTGTGGGAAGGGGTGAAAGGACGGGCGGAGGACAGAGCCGTCCCGGCGGCGGGGAGTGAGACCTTGGCCGCCCTGTCAGGGCCCAGGCCGCGCACAGAAGTGCGGCAGACCTCGGGCCATCGCCGGTGTTTAAAGCATTTCTGTTAGATTTTAAAGGCCACGGAATATGGCTGCGTTCTAGGCAGTGTCCAGATGTTCTTCCCTTCCCTCCCCCCCTTACGCACACACACACACAAAGGCTGTTCCTGGCATCCTTGACCACTAAGGGGATCCACGTAGCTGAACAAGATTTTACTGTGTATTTGTGGTTTTGACTTTGTTCTATTTTAGTCTTCAAAGGGCTGCAGTGCAGTGAAAGTTAATCAGCTGCAGTGAGAGCCGAAATAGATTAGAGCTAGGGTTTATGCATGTGTTTGTTGGCAGTACCTAATTTTGGCGTTCTCGTTTTTTCCAGGCTTTTCGTTTGTACCATCCCCTCCCCTCCCCACCCCATCCATTAATATTATTCTTTTGAAGATTCTTCGTTGTCAAGCCGCCAAAGTGGAGAGTGCGATCGCAGAAGGGGGTGCTTCTCGTTTCAGGTATAGTTTTGGGTAGGGCGGTAGATACATAGGAGGCCTTTTGAAAATGAAGCCGCTACTAACTAAATCGCACTTGTGTGCTGCTGTGGCTCTATAGAGTATAGGGTATACTGGGGGGCTGCAAGTGTGTCTGCGCCTCGAAGGGGGGCATCAGACCCTGGGACTGGAGTTACAGTTGGGAGCTGCCATGTGGGTGTTAGCCCTTGTCCTCGGGAAGAACAGCCAGCTCTCAAACCGCTGAGCCATTTCTAGCCTCTGGTTCATTTTCTTCTAGGCCAAAGTTCAGTCTTGGTTGTGGTGCAATTTCTAAAATATAAATAGGTTCCCTTTTGAGTGAGATGTAATTGGTAAAGTACACATTTGTTTTGAATAGTGCTTCTTCGGGCGGAGGAGGAAGTAGGGGTGCACCTCAGCACTATCCCAAGACTGCTGGCAACAGGTATGGTAACTGGATTTTATTAATTAAAGACTTCTCCATGCCTAACAGGATAACCCTTGGGAAATCACCTGTAATCCTAGTGTGAATTCGTAATTTTAAACTGTTTTCATCCTCTTGGTTCATATTTGCTGACTCAAAATGATTTTCCCTACTCTTTGATATTTGATGTGGTCTGTGTGGAGGAACATGCCTGTTAAGCATGTTGGTGTTAAGTCTCAAGGTTGGGTTGCTGGGTCGGTAGAGTTTTTTGACATGGCCTGGGAATATATTGCCAGAAATGGAAATTCTAAGGTACTAGAGCAGAAATTGGGAATGGGCCTCCCATTCATTTTAAGCCTTCCATAAGATTCTGGTGCTGTTTAAGAAAGATATCCAGGATTGCTTTGTTGTGTGGGAAGAATATAAAGCCTTAAGGTTTGTTTCGTTTTATTTTTACTTAGCAAAGTGGTGGGACATTTGTTAAATGAGTGAATACTGTTTTAGGTTTTCTTAATTGTAAGCTACTTTGTTGATGTTTTATTAAACTAGCGAGTTCCTGGGGAAAACCCCAGGGCAAAACGCTCAGAAATGGATTCCTGCACGAAGCACTAGACGAGATGACAACTCCGCAGCAAACAACTCCGCAAATGAAAAAGAACGACATGATGCAATCTTCAGGAAAGTAAGAGGGTAAGTGTCTGGCCATTCTGAGGGAAAAGAGATTAGCTGTGCTGTTCTAGTATGTATGCTGCACAATTCCGGACATGATTCAAAAATTTAGCGATTCTTTTGCCAACAATATTCTAAAAAACTTTTGATGAGGAGTCCATTGCCCATAGCTATCTGGCTACAGGGGTTGTTTATTACCCATGAGCTTATGCTAACTTTTCCATGTTGGTCTGGTATGTAACATCAGTGATGTGAGTGATATAACCATCTTAGCCTATGGTCAATTTCAGATAATGAGAACCTTGTACTCTGAGTTTTGAGAAAGGTATCTTGTGAAACCGCAGAAAAGCCCAGATAATATGATTCAGATGTCATAGTCTGTATCTGTGGGAAGTTTTATTTCACCATCTCTTTGATTAGATGAAAAATGAACACTTCTGTAATACCATGCACAAGTTTTACATAAGCTCAAGCTTAGACAAGAAACTACTGGGAGACAGAGGGGAAATATTTTCTTTTATTTTTTCCATGGAGTGATATATCAGCCACACTCCAAGATAAGGCCCTGTACTCAGGAACAAATGACAACACAAATTTATGTTTTTAGTGATTTTTTTTTTTCTTAGATAAGAACATGAAATGGGGGAGGAACGGAGCTGGAGGTCAGGAAAGACTATAATAAAAATATAATGTATGGCATTATCAAAGAATAAATAGGAAAGAAAGGGGAACATTTTTCCCTGTTTAGGGAGTTAGTAAAGGGAAAGTCAAAATTTAAACGCTATTTTTCAGCTTAGAAAATAATTGTTAACCCATGCTTGAAATGTGTTTTTCCGCAGCATACTAAATAAGCTTACTCCTGAGAAGTTTGACAAGCTATGCCTTGAGCTCCTCAATGTGGGTGTAGAGTCTAAACTCATCCTTAAAGGGGTCATACTGCTGGTAAGTTTAAATGTTAGTTCAAAAGGGGGCAGAAAATTTACAGACATAAGTTTCTTATATTTAATGACTGCATTAATCATGAGATAGGTCCTAGATATGGATATGTGTGTTTGAATAGTGATAATAAAAACAGGACTACTTTGAATGACATTAGGATTCAAGAAGTGAACCTTGAATCCTCATTTGCCTTGGTTTATCAAGTTGTCTGGAAACAGCTGCTGAGTTCTTTCCTTTGTAAAAGTGGTTTTGGGGGTTTATGATGATTCATAGGATTCTGGCATCTTGTTGTACATGACTATCAACCACAGAATTGTACCTTCAACGATGTCTTTGATTTATAGTTTTCTAGCTGGGGAGGTGTATGCAACATGAGATTTATTAGATTGTACCACAGATATTAATTTTAAAAGGTTTATTTTTTTTTTGAGGTGTTGTCTAAATGAATTGAGTGTAGCTTGTGAGGGTTAAGGCTGTTTTAAAAGAGGGCTCCTTCAGCCTCTTATTCATCATGGTTTGATTTTTAATGGCTTCTGTAGATTGTGGACAAAGCCCTAGAAGAGCCAAAGTATAGCTCGCTGTATGCTCAGCTATGTCTGCGATTGGCAGAAGATGCACCAAACTTTGATGGCCCAGCAGCAGAGGGTCAACCAGGACAGAAGCAAAGCACAGTGAGTGACAGTTTTTGTTTGCTTTGTTTTAAAATTAGTTTGGAATTTTTTTTTTTATTAGCAAAGTTTGTAATGCCTTTTGTTTGCAAATAGACATTCAGACGCCTCTTGATTTCCAAATTGCAAGATGAATTTGAAAACCGAACCAGAAATGTTGATGGTAAGCATTTAAATTTGCTATTAACTAG
This sequence comes from Microtus ochrogaster, assembly GCF_000317375.1. Classification (NCBI taxonomy): domain Eukaryota; kingdom Metazoa; phylum Chordata; class Mammalia; order Rodentia; family Cricetidae; genus Microtus; species Microtus ochrogaster. The sequence continues at coordinate 2,618,088 of NC_022015.1, read as the reverse complement.
TACCGGGTGTTTTTATTACATTTTTGCCTTCTGTGGCCTAAGTGTACCTGTCAGAACACTTGCAAGAATGGTTCTAAGTGTTCTTTATTCTGTTTGCCTCCTTTCCTCAGTCTATGATAAGCGTGAAAATCCCCTCCTCCCTGAGGAGGAGGAACAAAGAGCTATTGCTAAGATCAAGATGTTGGGGAACATCAAATTCATTGGAGAACTTGGCAAGCTTGATCTTATTCACGAATCTATCCTTCATAAGTGCATCAAAACAGTGAGTATGGAGTAGCTTAGGGTGAGGTGTAGTCAATAAGAATGTCCTTATTTGGGGAAAGTTAGTCAATTGTTGCATATCTGAAAAGGTGGCTGGCTACTGACATAGTTTGGTAACCAGAGAAACTCAGAATTTCAAAGTGCTTTTTATTTTTTTTTTTAAATTTATTTATTTATTATGTGTACAACATTCTGCTTCCCACACACCAGAAGAGGGCGCCAGATCTCATAGATGGTTGTGAGCCATCATGTGAGTTGCTGGGAATTGAACTCAGGACCTCTGGAAGAGCAGTCAGTGCTCTTAACCTCTGAGCCATCTCTCCAGCCCTCAAAGTGCTTTTTAAAGTAAGGGTAGATTGGATTGCTTTGCCTGTGTTGAAATTCATAGAGGGATTTCTTCAACACAGACAGGTAGGAAAGCATTGTCTTACATGCTCTAGGAATTGGGAGTCAGTCCAAACCTAAGGAAGGAAATACTACATAAACCAGATAACTAAAATTTTAAACATGTTCTTTTGGTAGCTTTTGGAAAAGAAAAAGAGAGTCCAACTCAAAGATATGGGAGAGGATTTGGAGTGCCTCTGTCAGATAATGAGGACAGTGGGACCTCGATTAGACCATGAACGAGCCAAGGTATGCTTTTACTGAGAACAGTTAAAGGTGGTGTGTCTTGTGAGTTGGGGTTTGCTCTAGTTAGTCTGCCTTTACCCTATGGCACAATAATTCAAAATGCCTTAGATAGTGTACTTCTAATTGTGTTTTTTTGTTTTATTTTTTATCAGTCCTTAATGGATCAGTACTTTGCCAGAATGTGTTCCTTAATGTTAAGTAAGGAATTGCCAGCAAGGATTCGTTTCCTACTGCAGGTAAGATTTTTTTTTCAACAATGTCGAATAAACTTGAGGTTTTTTCCTTTGGAATAGTAATTAAATTTTAAATTTTTTAATTAAAATTTAAATTTTTTAAAATTACAGGATACCGTAGAGTTGCGAGAACACCATTGGGTTCCTCGCAAGGCTTTTCTTGACAATGGACCAAAGACGATCAATCAAATCCGTCAAGATGCAGTAAAAGTAAGAGATTTTCAATTTCTTTTTCTTCTTTTCCATAGTAGTGTAGTCCTTAACTCTTAAAATCTAGAATTAGTGTCCTTCAGGCCATTTTTGGAGAGACAGTTCTAGAACTGTAAATAAGCAATCCAGGGTCTATGGGCAGCAGTACTTACCCACTTTTCTTCTCAAAGGATCTAGGAGTGTTTATTCCTGCTCCTATGGCTCAAGGGAGGAATGACTTCTTCCTGGAGGGACCGTTCATGCCGCCAAGGATGAAAATGGATAGGGACCCACTTGGGGGACTCGCTGATATGTTTGGACAAATGCCAGGTAATTTTAAATAAAGCAGTGTTTTGATTAAACTAAAGAAAGGTTAATGCTTTAATGAAGTTCTAAGAATTGTCTGTATTTTAAGGTAGTGGAATTGGTACTGGTCCAGGAGTTATCCAGGATAGATTTTCACCCACGATGGGACGACATCGTTCAAATCAGCTCTTCAATGGCCATGGGGGACACATCATGCCTCCCACGCAATCGCAGTTTGGAGAGATGGGGGGCAAATTTATGAAAAGCCAGGTAAGACATTGAGAGTGTTTATATAGAGTTTAGGGCTAACCTTAGGTTCAATACATTATGTCGTTTATTGTTTTTTAAATGATGCTGAGTTTTACCTTTAATGCTTTTTTTTTCTTATCCAAATTACCACCTGACAATTTCAAATTGAGTAAAATGTGTATCCTTAATTAGTAAAAATCACATCACTTTATTCAACAGATAGGTTAGATATTCTTCCCTGTTTCATCTTTTCTGGGCAAAGCAATGGCTTGGCTCATTCCCTTGGTACTTGATTACCATAATTTTTATCTAGACTTTCTCTCCCTTTCTGAAATAGGGGCTAAGCCAGCTCTACCATAACCAGAGTCAGGGACTCTTATCCCAGCTGCAAGGACAGTCGAAGGATATGCCACCTCGGTTTTCTAAGAAAGGACAGCTTAATGCAGATGAGGTACATTTGCCTACATTACTTCTATGCAGTAGATTGTCAGTGCAGGAATCTCTTGCCCAATGATTATAAAAAGACGCGAAAGAGGACTTGAAGCTGGATTCTTTTCCTTTTTCTCTCTTCTCTACTCTTTGCCTAACTTTTCTCTCTATTTCCCTCCCCTCCCACTTTCCTCTGCTTCTTTTTCTCTCTTTGGATGTCCAGCGTCCTATGAGCGAAGATTATGAGATATGAGGGCAAGTTTCTAAGTAATTTTTACTAGTTAGCATGAGAAATGGTTAAGATGTTGGTGGATTTCTCTGTAAATAGAATAAAGAGTATCTATATTGCTGATATTGGGTGAATTATGTTACAAACTAAGGTTTGTAAACAGTATCTTTATCTTTTCTTCCAGTATCTTATTCATTAAATCAGATTGCTTTTCCCAGAAGTTAAATTTATCACGTGATATGAAGTAACTTTGTTTTAGAGAATTATGTCTCTGCCATAATTATTAGGTTTGTCTAGGATTCTATACATTTGACATTTGTTTATTAGCTCTGTTAACTTGGTTATGTGTTGATTTGTTTTTGATTTTAGATTAGTTTGAGGCCTGCTCAGTCGTTCCTAATGAATAAAAATCAGGTGCCAAAGCTTCAGCCCCAGATAACTATGATTCCTCCCAGTGCACAGCCACCACGCACTCAGACACCACCTCTGGGACAGGTATGGGCCCTAAAGTATCTGCCCTCTGAAGATGAGTGAGAATTCTGTTTTCTTCCCTCTGTTTCAGGTGGTACTGTTCTTTTTGGTTTCTTACATTTATTTTGATTAAACGTGTGTTGTGCTGCTTGCCTTTAGACACCACAACTTGGTCTCAAAACTAATCCACCACTTATCCAGGAAAAGCCTGCCAAGACTAGCAAAAAGCCACCACCATCAAAGGAAGAACTACTTAAACAGACTGTAAGTTTCAGATAGCCCCCTAAGTCGTCTCTTGCTTAAACAGTTGAGGATAGGGAACACTGGTGGTAATTGGATTGTGTTCTTCTCAGGAAGCCATTGTGACTGAATATCTGAATAGTGGAAATGCAAATGAGGCCGTCAATGGCATGAGAGAAATGAGAGCCCCGAAACACTTTCTTCCTGAGATGTTAAGCAAAGTGATCATCCTCTCACTAGATAGAAGTGATGAAGATAAAGAAAAAGCGAGCTCTTTGATCAGTTTACTCAAACAGGAAGGAATAGCCACAAGTGACAACTTCATGCAGGTAGAACATTGTACTGATTGTGTGATAGCTCTTTCCAGTTGTGGTTGGAAGCTAATAACTGTTTTTGAATATTCTTCCCAAGGCTTTCCTGAATGTATTGGAGCAGTGCCCCAAACTGGAGGTTGACATCCCCTTGGTGAAATCTTATTTGGCACAGTTTGCAGCTCGTGCTATAATTTCAGAGTTGGTGAGCATTTCAGAACTAGCTCAACCACTGGAGAGTGGCACCCACTTCCCTCTCTTCTTACTTTGTCTTCAACAATTAGCTAAATTACAAGATCGAGAATGGCTAACTGAACTTTTTCAACAAAGCAAGGTCAATATGCAGAAAATGCTGCCAGGTAAGAGCTGACTGACTTAATTAACAATAAGTGATTTTGTGTACTAGGAAAGTGTTTGTAAAATGGTCTAGATAGGTCACCCTGGTAAAATGAGAAATGTCTTTGCAGAAATTGATCAGAATAAAGATCGAATGTTGGAGATTCTGGAAGGAAAGGGATTGAGTTTCTTATTCCCGCTCCTTAAATTGGAGAAGGAACTATTGAAGCAAATTAAGCTGGATCCATCCCCTCAAACTATATATAAATGGATTAAAGATAACATCTCTCCCAAACTTCATGTAGATAAAGGATTTGTGAACATCTTAATGACCAGGTAAGATAAATGGTTTTCACTTGTTAGAAAGTCTACAGGGCAGAGCCCCAAAAGCTGGTGTTGAACTAGACAATTACTAACATGATCTCTACTGTTCAGCTTCTTACAGTACATTTCTAGTGAAGTAAGCCCACCTAGTGATGAAACAGATTCTTCCTCTGCTCCTTCCAAAGAACAGTTAGAGCAGGAGAAACAACTGCTGCTCTCTTTCAAGCCAGTGATGCAGAAATTCCTTCATGATCATGTGGATCTACAGGTCAGTGCCCTGTATGCTCTGCAGGTGCACTGTTATAACAGCAGCTTCCCAAAAGGTGAGGTGACTGGTGTCCGTAGAGAATGAGGGGCAGTCTGAAATAGCACACTGGAATAATGGAATTAATTACATGCTTTTGGTTGGTTTTGTTTTAAGGCATGTTACTTCGATTTTTTGTTCATTTCTATGACATGGAAATTATTGAGGAGGAAGCTTTCTTGGCTTGGAAGGAAGACATAACTCAAGAGTTTCCAGGAAAAGGCAAGGCTTTGTTCCAGGTAAGCGCTTTGTTAAGTTTTAGGGGTTTTTTTGTTTTGTTTTGTTTTGTTTTGTTTTTGCTATTGACTTGGCTTGGTTGTTTTTGATAGTATTTTAAATAGACCTCTTCCTAACTTTAATGCATCAAAAAGTATGTTAGTCTGCAAGTTGTGGTTAGATAGGCAGTTAGCAAATGAGATGAAGATACGGGATGAAATCATGCTTAAAATCATAGTGCTGTGTAAAGGGGTTATAGATTTGGGTTTAAAACTAAAAGTGAAAAAAGCATACTTTGTAGTTTGGTATTGTTATCCAGTAGAATAGAGCTCTGGAAATAGAACTTGACATGAAAGAACTCTAGATCCATAGTGTGCATAAAATTAACTTTTTGAAGAATTTAAAAGTAGGATCTCAGCCTAGTGCTAGCTAAAAAGGTCTTAACACAGTTCAGATAGTTCTACTAATAGTATAGTTCTAGCTAAGGCCTCAGCTTTGAGGAAGCCCTGGTTTACAGCTTCTAATCTAAGGTTTATAGACTACTTTGTAAGGAGTGTTAAGACAAGCCTGGACACTCATTGTATGGGATCCTGTTCTCTGGTGGGCAACTAGAGAGATAGCTCAGCAACTTAGAATGCTCAAAACCGTTTATCTCCAGTTCCCAAAGGTTCAGTCCCCTTTTTGACTGTTGGGCCCTGTGCATTCATGGTACACAGTCATATATACCAGTCAGTCATCCATATATGCACAAATGTTTTAAAGGAAGGAAGGCTGGAAATGGCTCAATAGGTAAAGCTTGTGAAGACCAGACTCCAGAATCAACTTACTCTCCGGGTGGACTTCTTGATTGTATATCCTGAACAAAACTTAATTTTTTTAAAGATTTATTTTGTATGTATGTCTATAAAGATGTCAGAACCCCTGGAATTGGAGCTTTAGACAGTTCTGAGTTGCTATGTGGTTGCTGGCTATTAACCCAGGTCCTCTGGAAGAGCAGTCAGTGCCTCTTTTAACCACTAGGCCATCTATCTCTCCAGCATCCTAAACTTAATGTTTTATATAATATACCAAGTTTTTTATTATGAATTTAATTTACAGGTAAATCAGTGGCTAACCTGGCTAGAAACTGCTGAAGAAGAAGAATCAGAGGAAGAAGCTGACTAAAGAACCAGCCAAAGCCTTAAATTGTGCAAAGCATACTATGATGTAACTGCATTTGACCTAACCACTGCGAAAATTCATTCCGCTGTAACGTTTTTCACAATATTTAAAGCAGAAGCACGTCAGTAAGGTTTCCTTCTGCATAAGGTTTTTGTAGTGTGATGTCTTAATCATAGTCTACCATCAAATACTTTAGGAGTATCCTTAATGTTTAGATAGAATATTAGCAGCATGCAATAATTACATCCTAAGTTCTCAAGCAGAGGCAGTCTATTGCAAAGATCTTCTTTGCTGCCAGTTACCATAGGCTGTTTTTAAGTTAGAAAACTGAATAGCAACACTGAATACTGTAGAGATGCACTTTGCTCAGTAATACTTGAGTTGTTGCAATATTTGATTATCCATTTGGTTGTTACAGAAAAATTAACTGTAATTGATGGTTGTTGCCGTAATAGTATATTGCCTGTATTTCTACCTCTAGTAATGGGCTTTATGTGCTAGATTTTAATATCCTTGAGCCTGGGCAAGTGCACAAGTCTTTTTAAAAGAAACATGGTTTACTTGCACAAAACTGATCAGTTTTGAGAGATCTTTAATGCCCTTGAAGTGGTTTTTGTGGGTGTGAAACAAATGGTGAGAATTTGAATTGGTCCCTCTTATTATAGTATTGAAATTAAGTCTACTTAATTTATCAAGTCATGTTCATGCCCTGATTTTATATACTTGTATCTATCAATAAACATTGTGATACTTGATGTAGTTGTACATGACTTCAAATAGTACCTCCAAAGTTTGGAAAATTGTTCATTTTGTCTTGAGGTATGGACTTACCTCAGTTTAAGAACTTGGGAAATTTTTAACTTCATAGTCTTAACACCAGTGCTATTTAGTAGTGATTCACCCTGTAAGCAGCGTTAGTATCATACTTGAGAGTATTCAGTTTTTCACCTTGTTTCAGACGGTTTCTGTCAGTCTTGTAATGCAAGCTGTCAACTTAATCTGGAGCTGCCTTTACTGTTAAGAGACTTTGTCAACTCTGACTCTGCTTTTTAAGCACCTTAGGAATAAGCTTCCTCATCACACCATCCTCTTTGCTGAGGTACCTGCTTAGTCCTTAATCTCCATTTACTCTTCACAACAAAACAACCAGAGCAAGAAACTGAAAAACAAAACTGCCATGTGGTTTAGAACTCGGCAAATGCTAGGCTTTAAATTTATGATTTAAAATTTTAAGTCATAAAATTGGCTCCTATTTCCATTTTGTCTAGCCCTTGCAATATGTAGTTCCTTTACCTGGAACAGTGCTTTCATTACCTCTTAACCTTCAGGTATTGGTTTAAATTTCACTCAACTTGCCTTCTTCCTCTGCCAGGACAAGAGAAGAGTTTCTATAAGTCAAAGGTTTTTTTGTTTGTTTGTTTGTTTTGAGATGTCACTGAAAAGGTCCATGGGGAACCCAGAGAACAGTGGACCACGAAGTAGCTTGACTGGGTCAAGTCCCATTGTGTCCCCTGCATTCCCTGCCAATATCTTCTCAGGTGTCACCAGCTCCAAAAGCCTGCAGTGGAAATGAGTAGGGACAGATAGGCCCTTTGCTCCCTCCAGAAGAACCCTGGTCTTGCTTTGGTGGCTTTGTCATCTACTCTCAGTGGAGTATAAGAAACTGGGAAAAGTTGAAGTCGGAGCCAAGGATAATTGTGGGATTGAGGTTCATTCCACAACTCAGCCTAGCCTGTGGTCTACTACTCCCTCTACCCCTTGGTGAAAGCTGAGCTCCAAGGGGACAGGACAGTGTAGGTCTCATCACTGCTGAGTGGGATTTTTATGAGCTTCAATACTAGTAAATTTTGGGAATTAAGGATTTAAGGGAAATTCAAAATTAGGTTTAGGATCCAAAATGTCCTGGATAAAAGATTGTCTTTGAATCTGAAGATTGATTGCATGGTAACTGAGTTAGGGCTAACACACTAACTGAAATGATCTGTGTATTGCCCCACCCTCTAGAAAAACTAGTAATGAATAAATGTTTGGATAGTGACCTGGGTTTTTCTCATTTGTTATACCCCTTAATTCTAATGTTTCAGAGCTTGCAACTTAGTTGCATCCAGACTTCATGATGCAGTGGTTACTTCAAAGTGTGTGTGACACATTTTTTAAGGCCCACTCAAGAGGGAGTTCCTTGAAGAAAGCAGGCCCCTGGGATGGGAAGACAGTCCTTTCACAGCTCCAAATCCTTGGGGTGAGTGCTGTGGACCAGCTACAGCTTTCAGGGTCGAGGTAGGGCAGGACAGATACACAAAGGTCACTGTCAGACAACCTGACAAGTCCTGGTCTAGATAGACCAGAATTTAAGAGTCACATGGAGGGGCCATTCCACATTTCCTTATCACTTGGAACCTGAGTCTGGAAAAGAGGACAGAAAGCCATCAATCTACCGACTCACTGAGTGCTCTCAGAGCCCTCTGCTAGGCTCCAGGAGGGGACCTTGAAGACCTTGTGGACAGACAAGTGTAAGACTCTTGGTCAAGTATGAATGACACAGGATGTGACTCAGGAGCAGGGCTGTTCAGGTCAGCTCAACACTCAGGCAGGAGAGAAACTACTGTTTAGGGGTGGTAAGTATCCAATGGGGAAAGAATGTCAGTGCTACTTGAAATGGTGTTCAGAGAAAGTCACCTATCGGGAGATAATGGAAGTTAGGAGGGAATCAAGTCACTAGAGCATTCAGGCAGAAGGAAGCAAATCCACAGGCCCTCAGATGGGGATGGATGAACAGTAAGATGGCCTGAGGCTGGATGGAGATTGATGGGGTGATTGGTAGAACAAGTATGACATAATAAAGATACATTTATTCAAAGTAGAACAGGTGATTTTATCTGATAATTAAAATGATCCAATGTCTGCATTTGGCTGATTATTCTAGCCAACATTCACTGAGCATTTAGATTGGAGAAAACCGATTCATCCCATCTAATCTTTCTAGCACCCCCAAGTACTATAGTATCTCTAGTTTATTGATGCAGAAACAATTAGACGCCTTATCCAAGAGCTGTAAATAGTTCCAACCCCAGCCTTGTATTGTGGTCCAGTTACTGCTCACTTTATTCAGTCTGGGACCCCAGCTCAAGGGTGATGCCACCCACATTCAGGTGAGGCTTCTCCTTCAGCTAAAACTTTCTTGGAACTAGAATAGCTAGAGAGTTGGTTCAGCGGTCCTGAGTTCAGTTCCCAGCAAACCACAGTGGGATCTGATGCCCTCTTCTGGTGTACAGGCAAACATACAGCATTCGTACGTGTATGTATGTGTGTGTGTATCTATATAAAACTGGAAATAGACACACCCAGAGAGTTACATACATGGTGATTATAACTTTAAACAAGTTAGCAAAGAAGGTTAACTATCACATTCAGAGAGAAGCTTCATGCCTGTGGGATGGGCCCTTTGTTCTTAAGATTGTGTGTTTATGTGTGTAGTGCCACAGCACTTACATGGAGACAGAGGACTTTTCAGAAGTCCATTTTCTTCTACCACAGCACAGCAATAAGTGAGTTTCTGTCCGATTCTATCTCCACTTTCTATCTCATTGTAGGAGTGCTACAATTACATGAGCCACTTCAGCTGCCTTTTAAGGTTGGCTTTTGGGATTCAGTTGAGGTCATGTGTCTTGTGCAGCAAGTGCCATGTCACCAGCCCTGTTTCATTTCTTTTCCCTTTTTCTGCACTCTGTCCAATAGCATGACTGACTTTCTGGGCTGGAAATGCTGTGGACAAATGTCTATTCACCCCAGATAGAGCATGGATAACAGACCGGTGAGCCAATGAATTTATTGGGATTTTTTTCCAGAAGCATGGATGAAGAGGGTACCAGCACTCACCTTTCTCTCCTTCCTGATTGTGGGCACTATGTAACCAGTGACATCACACTACCAACATACCTTCCTGACCTTCATAGACTATATCCTCTTGAGCTGTATTCCAAAGCAAACCCCTCCCTCCATAAACTGCTATTTTGGTCTCATTAACAAGAAAAGTTATTGGTGGTTTGAATGGGAAATGTCCCCTGTAGGCACATGTAACTAAATACTTTGTTTCCCAGCTGGTTGCACTCTTTGGGGAGGTTATGAAATCTTTAGGAAGCAGATGGAGCCTTGCTGGAGGCAGGTACTTCACTGGGGACAGGATTCTAAAGTTTATTCCCTCATCCCACTTCAGTTCTTGCTTTCTGTTTCAGTAAAAATGACATCAGCCAGCAACCCTGCTCTGGCCACTTGCTGCCATGCCTTCTCACCATTATGGACTCCTGTGGAACATAAGCCAAAATAAACTCTTAGACATTGGTATGGTCATGGAGTTTTGTCGCAGAAACAGAAAAATAAGAAAGGCAGTAACTTAAGAACTATACTTGTGTGACCAAGCTGCAGTCAGAATAGGATTGGACCATAAGACCTGAGTACACACAGCCTCCAAATGCCCCTGCAATGGGCTGGATTGTATCCCCCCAAGTCAAAAGGCCTGAACATGGCCTCACTTGGGAAAGATCTTTGCCAGTGGTAAGATGAAGTCCTGAGGATGGTCACTAGTCTTGCATTATGATGTCTTTACAGAAAGAGAAGAAACAGATTTTGTTAGTTGATGACACAGACAGAGATAGGAGGGATGCCTCTAGACATGGAAGGATACTTCTAGACATGGAGGGATGCTTCTAGACATGGAGGGATTCCTCTGGACATGGAAGGATACTTCTAGACTTGGAGGGATGCTCAAGATTGCAGGAAACACTAGAAGACACTTTTTCTTCTCTAGGCTTTGCATTTAAGACACCCCAGTCTGGGCTGGAGAGATGGCTCAGAGGTTAAGAGCACTGGCTGCTCTTCCAAAGGTCCTGAGTTCAATTCCTAGCAACCACATGATGGCTGACAACCATCTGTAATGAGATCTGGTGCCCTCTTCTGGCATGAAAGTGTATATGCAGGAGACACATTGTATATGTAATAAATAAATCTTTAAAAAAAAAAAGACACCCCATTCCTTCAGGGACCAATGCCCCTACTCTTCCCCAGGGCCATCCCCCTTCAAGGACTACCATGCCTTCCAGCTCACTCCTTTCCTCTCACCTCCTGGAACTCCAAAGCTACTTCACCCAATGCTACAAACCTTTAATACAGTTCCTCAGGCTGTGGAGACCCCCAACTATAAAATTATTTTCATTGCTACTTCATAATTAATTTTGCTACTGTTAAGAATCATAATGTAAACCAGGCAGTGGTGGCGCACACCTTTAATCCCAGCACTCAGGGGGCAGAGACAGGTGGATCTCTGTGAATTCAAGGCCAGCCTGGCCTACAGAGCAAGATCCAGGACTACTGGGAAACCCTGTCTCAAACCTCCCCCCCCCAAAAAAAAAAAGAATCATAATGTAACAATTTTTGGAAATAGAGGTTTGCCACGGGATGCACCCACAGGTTGACAAACCAAGAGAGATGTCACAAGTGAAGGAATGAGGGCACTCTATTTGGTTCTCAGAAGAATTCTCTGAAAAAGCTTACAGGAGACACGTTTTAGCAAAGAAAAATTAGAAAATAAAAAGTGAAAGAAGAAATGTAGTTATTCTAGTAATTTCTATAACTTGGTGGGGAATGACCTTTTGGGAAAGTTTCAGGTTTTTTTAAAAAAATTTTTATGTATGTTATGTATGTATGTATGTATGTATGTATGTATGTATGTATGTATGCCATGTTCTGCCTGCATGTGTGCCTGCAGGCCAGAAGAGGGCACCAGATCTCACTACAGATGGCTGTGAGTCACCATGTGGTTGCTGGGAATTGAACTCAGGACCTCTGGAAGAGCAACCAGTGCTCTTAACCTCTGAGCCACCTCTCTAGCCCAAGTTTCAGATTTTTAAGGAGCTTAAAGTTTATATAATTTATAACATAAAATTATGGAGTCAGTGCAGGGTCTTCAAGGATCCCTGAGTGAAAATCACTTTTGTGTGAAAATACGTAAAGCCTAAAGGCAAATGGCAGCATGGGGTGAGAGGGTGGGTCAATATGTCTGATTCAAAACACATAGAAATTAATGGCACACTAAGAAAAGGATCTGTCATACACACCTCAGGAGTTGACCACATACGCTCTTCAAATAGGCAGAAAAAAGAGCAACGAACGTCTCAAGCCCTAAGATGGAGACATTGTTTATTCCAATTCAGACAAGTAGGCAGGCACAATTGTTTAAAAGTCCTGTCTGTCAGGGGCCTGGGAACTCAAAGTTTGAATAACTTTAAATCTCATATTTTCTTTTCCTAATGCAGCAGTTAAAATTGGAGTTTATTTCCAAATACAGTGGGGGAAACTCCTGATAAAGCATCTATGGAAACCATTTTCTGGTATTTTGTTTGTTTTCAATATTGGAGATGAAATTCAAGGTCTCATGTGCTAGGCAAGAATTTTACCGCTAAGCTACAAACTTCCTCTCCAGACTTGCAAACTGTAATGTCCAAATTACTCTTCAGAAAAAAAAAAAAATCCAGCACTCATCATTTCTTCCCTCACAAGGCCTTTCAGTTACTTGTTCTGAACCCTGTTCTGTTTGGAATGACACACCCCTCTAAAACTGCTCCAACCACTGCTGGTTTGTGATGTCCAGGAAGGGCCTTGAAAGGTTGGCTTTTAAAGCATAGAAGATAGATAGATAGATAGATAGATAGATAGATAGATAGATAGATAGATAGATAGATAGATAGATAGATAGATAGATATAGATACATGCATACATACATACATACATGCATACATACACACATGCATAGATACACAAATGTGTACCATTTACTTGCAGTACCTGTGGGGGCCAGAAGATGGCACCATCCTGGTGCTGGAGTTACAGGTGTTGTGAGCCAGGAATTGAATTCATGTCCTCTTTACCACTAAGCTATCCCTCCAGCCCAAGACACATGTTTAAGATTTATTCTTTTTTTTTTTTGTTGTTGTTGTTGTTTTTGTTTGTTTGTTTTTCAATATAGGGTTTCTCTGTATCTTTGGGGCCTGTCCTGGAACTAGCTCTTATAGACCAGGTTGGTCTTGAATTCACAGAGATCTGCCTGCCTCTGCCTCCCAAGTGCTGGGATTAAAGGC
>NC_022015.1:2602430-2604968 GCF_000317375.1 Microtus ochrogaster | reverse complement strand
TTTTTTTTTTTTTTTTTTTTTTTTTTTTTTTTTTTTGACAGGGTTTCTCTGTGTACAGCTCTGGCTCTCCTGGAACTGGCTGGCCTCAAACCTGGAAATCTGCCTGCCTCTGCCTCCTGAGTACTGGGATTAAAGGTGTGCACCACCACTGCCCAGCTATTTTTATTACTTATAATTGTGTTTCTGAGAATATATCTATGTGGGACTGTGTACATGGATGAAGGTGCCCATGGAAGCCAGTGGTATCAGATCTTCCACAAGCTGGAGTTACAGGAGATTGTAAGCTACCCAGCATGGGTGCTGGGAACTGAACTTGGATCCTCTGGAGGAGCAAGCAGTGTGAGCTCTTACCCACCGAACCATCTCTCTCCAGCTCTAAGGACATTGAATGAAGAGAGACCCCACCTACTGGGTAGAGGGAAGGTCAGCTGTCCTAATTGCTCATTCTACCGGAGCTCAGGATAACGTTCCTAGCTGAGCAGGGACACAGCCTGGGCTTACTTCGAGTAACACAACGGTGATATTCGCTCAAAAACTACAGGGGGCAAGCCACTGGCCAGAGATCTTATGTAGAGTTTGAATGAAATTATTTTATGAAATGTGGGCAGAAGAAAACACTGGTTATTAACACACACTAATATAATATGTGCTTTTAATGTGCATTTTAATGTAACAATGAATGAAATATTAGTAGCTGAACTATTTCACATACCTCCCAAAGGCTTACAAATTTGAGTTAATAAATAATTTATGCTAATTACATGCTTATTTTGTGTGCAGGTGTGTATGTACGTATGAGCACGTGCAAGCCTCGGTGTGCATGTGGAGACCAGAAGACAACTGGGGGGTTCCCTCCCTCCAACTGGGGGGTTCCAGAGTAAAGCTTGTTGACAAGCACCTTTATCTGCTAAGCCATCTGTCTGGCCCACAGACCCCTTCCAAGCGGAGAGAGAACCTTCCTAGGGACACGTGGCTGCTGTCTCACAGCGCACATGCCAACATGACTCCAAACCGCTGAACTCGCGAGAACTCAGGATAGAAGAGAGAGGAGCCAGGCACTACAAAGAGCCAAAAGTCAAATTACTGCCCAGAGCTTCCATCTTTAGATAAATGTGATTTTTGTTTTGTTTTGTTTGAGATGAAGTCTCACCACATAGTCCGGGCTGGCCTCAAGCTTTTGATCCTCCCTACTTTCTACTGATAAATGCTGGGATTAGCCACCACTCCTGTCAAGAAATGCAAGGAACAGAAACTAAATGAACACTTCTCGCTCAGTCCTAATGACTGGGGACCTTCGGAAACAGATATGAAAGACATAAGGTCTGCTCTTTGTTGAGGCTGGGGACCCAGACACCTGACTCGGAACAACAGTTGATGTAGAAAGATAGACACAGGTAACATAGATCTGGGATCCGGTGCCAGATGAAGAGGAACCAGCAACCAGCGCATGAAGGAGGACTAGAGCAAGCTCACCTCAGTAGGGTGTCTCTGTGGGGGAGGGGGATTTCCTCAGTTTGAACACATTGATAATAAACACAGAGTCACCAGTAATACATTGATTGGTGTTGCACTAAGGTCAGAAACCAAAGCCCTTCTTTCCTTCTGGTATCAGTTAACCAAGGGTGAACCCAGATTGGAATTCTCTGCTCTTTCTCCATGTCTGCCATCATTCCTGCTTGTCTGTTGTATGAACCTGTATCTGCCTGCCTAACGCTGTCTTTTGAATCTGTCTGTCCCCGTCTGTGTCTGTCCTTTGATCTCTTTCTTAATTGAACAGCATAGAAAGCATCAGATAGGAAAGGAATGAGGTACTTTTTTTTTTAATATTTATTTATTTATTATGTATACAAATTCTGTCTGTGTCTATGCCTGCAGGCCAGAAGAGGGCACCAGACCTTATTACAGATGGTTGTGAGCCATCATGTGGTTGACTGGGAATTGAACTCAGGACCTTTGGAAGAGCAGGCAATGCTCTTAACCTCTGAGCCATCTTTCCAGCCCAAGGCCAGGCATTTATAAGAAAGAATAAGATGCCAGGCAATGGTGGCATGTGCTTTAATCCCAGCACTCAGGAGGCAGAGACAGAGGGATTTCTGTGAGTTCGAGGCCAGCCTGGTCTACAGAGCAAGTTCCAGGACAGGCTTCAAAGCTACAGAGAAACCCTGTCTTGACACACACACCAACAACAACAACAAAAGAAAAAAGACCTACTAAGACTCTGTGAGATTTATTTGGAAGCTGGATGGCCTCCCCCCAAAGCCAAAAAAACTAAAGAGTAAAAAAGAGTCAAAACCAACAACAGTAACAGAATTTTGTTTATAAAAACAATCTTTAAATATGCCCTAGCACTCAGGAGGCAGAGGTAGGGGCATCTCTGTGAGTTTAAGGGCAACCTGATCTATATAGTGAGTTCATGTTATCCAGGGCTACATACTGAGATCCTGTCTTCAATAAAATAAAAAACTCATCTGTGCAAGATCCATTTAGAGCTAGGTTCCTCAGACTCCACACTGCTGGTCTTTAGGCAGATTTTTTTTT
>NC_022015.1:2600843-2602330 GCF_000317375.1 Microtus ochrogaster | reverse complement strand
CAGTGCTCTTAACCTCTGAGCCATCTCTCCAGCCCAGGAATGAGGTACTTTACAGAAATCTTTAACCATTTTACAAGGGATTTAGTCATTGACTCTACTGACCCCCACTGACACAGATAACAGACACTAGCAAACAATGCCCAAATGCTGCATTCAGCATTTATAGTAAATATTCATTTTATAAGACTGCTGTTAGCCTATTTTCAACAAATGGTTATCATAAACTGTAAAGACACCCACACTTATTATTTCTGAGTCAGGGACATGGAAGTGCCTTTTTTTTTTTTTTTTTTGGTTTTTTGAGACAGGGTTTCTCTGTAGCTTTGGAGCCTATCCTGGAAACTAGCTCTTGTAGACCAGGCTGGCCTCAAACTCACAGACTCACAGAGATCTGCATGCCTCTGCCTCCTGAGTGCTGGGATTAAAGGCACCACCTGGCAGAAGTTGTATATTTTAAGATTGCAGCTCAGCACTAGTTTCAATGTAAAAGCTGATTACAGGGGAAATCCAAGACAAGTAAGGTCATTCCAGTGTTCTCTTGAAAGCAGGCTAAACAAGCTCGCTGAATACAGTCAGATGGCATTCTTATATGCCTTCAGGTGTATTAGAAACTTTGGCTGTGAGGTCCTGAAAAGTTTGTCTCTTAAAACGTAAGAGATATTTTCAGAATCATCCATTGCACGAGGTATGAGCGCACAGACATCCAGGATAAGGGGCTGCCATGGGTACTTTTTGCACATACTGTCTTGACCTGCAGGTCATCCTTTGGTCAACACTTGGACCAGGAGAATGTCTTCGCATTCCCATGGCTCTGAGGCATTGTGCTCTTGACACGGCAGCTCATGAATGTTCATACACACAGGGGTACACCCACTCCCCACAGTTCTTGAATTCTCTGTCTGGTGGGGATTTTCCAGAAAACCATTTCAATCAGCAGTGTGAGAATCTCTAGGGTCACACCAGAGAGCTCCACACAATACAGTTTCTTCAGCAGCACATGACAGTGACCAGTGTCCAAGTTATAACCCATGCTGGCCAAAGAGGGTCTGTTTAGGTTTCTATCCTGCACACGGAAGTCTGCTGGGGAGGTTCGTGAGATGCCCTAGCAGGTAAAGATGCTTGCCAACAAGATGACCTAAACTTCATCTCAGGGACTCAGGAGAGGACCAATTCCTGCAGGATGTCCTCTGACCTCTACACACATGCTGTGGCACCACACATATGTCCTCTATCTCCAATTCTGTGAGAAATGAGAGCAGTGCATTTAAGAGATCATCTCTGTGTGTGTGCACACGCGTGAGATAGTTGTTCAACAGGGAAAGATGCCTACTGTCAAGTCTGATGACAGAAATTTGATTCCCAGGCTCCATATGGTGGATGGAGAGAACCAACTCCCACAAGTTTTTCCCTGACCATGTAAAAAAATGTTTTAAGACATAGTTCAGTGGCTGGGCAGGGTGGCACACACCTTTAATCCCAGCACTCAG
>NC_022015.1:2594666-2599863 GCF_000317375.1 Microtus ochrogaster | reverse complement strand
AAAAAACAAAACAAAACAAAAACAGGACATGGTTCAGTGATCAAGAGCAATTGCTGCTTTCCCAGGGGACCTGAGCTTGGCTGCAGCACCTGCTGTGTTGGGTGCCTTGCCTGGAGCTCAGCTCCAGGGAAGCAATGTCTCTGGCCTCTGCAGGTGCTTGCACTCAAGTGCATCACAGCCCTCAGAGACCCAGACACACGATTAGAATCAAATGAGTCTGAAGAACAATGAGGATGCCTCTGGAGCAGGGCAGGGGCAGCTTTGCTGTGTGGCACCCATCTGACCTGGGATAGAAAGCATGAAGCTGAGTCTCATGACACTGGGTCTTCTTGCCTGAGGGGAAGTTGTTTTTGTTTTACCTTTTCTTTTTTTTTCTTTTTTTTGAGTCAGGCCTCACTATGTGTCCCAGGCTCATCTGGACCTCACTATGTAGCCCAAGCTGGTATCAAACTGACAGAGATCCTTTCACCTCAGCCTCTGGAGCACAGGGGATATTGGCCTATGCCACAAAACCTGGCTACACTGAGCCTTGTGAGTCACACTTTCCTGTCACCAATCTCCCACAAGTGCAGCTCTGCTCCAGGTTCAATCTGTCCAAGCTTATCCAAGCTCCTGCTAAACTAGTTTAAAGCAGAGTGTCTGTGATTGACACCGAGAGCTTTGGGAGTTGTCACAGGGCTATAGAATACGGTACGGTGTTTTCAACAGGTCCGAAAACAGGGTTTCTCTGCATAGCCCTGGTTGTCCTAGAACTTACTCTGTAGAACAGAGGCCAGGCTGGGCTCAAATTTTGAGAGATCCGCCTGCCTCTGACTCCTGAGTGCTGGGATTAAAGGCGTGCGCCATCACTGCTTGGCATAGTCTGTGGACTTTTTTTTTTTTTTTTTTTTTGATTTTCGAGACAGGGTTTCTCCGTAGCTTTTGGTTCCTGTCCTGGAACTAGCTCTTGTAAACCAGGCTGGCCTCGAACTCACAGAGATCCGCCTGCCTCTGCCTCCCGAGTGCTGGGATTAAAGGCATGTGCTACCACCACCCGGCTGTCTGTGGACTTCTTAAAGGAGACTTTATGTGTACTGGAAGACTCTTTGGCGTAAAGATCTATTTGAAAGACAAGGTGGATGAGAACATGAGCTCAAATCCAGCATTAAAACATCTGAAAATCTGGTCTCTGGAAGCCTCACACCTCTCAGTGTTCAGTCACTAGTTCATTGTAGCTTTCATGACCAAATACTGGTTAGACCCTGGTGAAATGACAGTGGCAAAGCTGGATCGGCTACACAAGCACACAAAATAAATACATAATTAATATACTTCTGATTAACTCAAAGTTAGAGTCTTTTCCAAGAATATTTAAAAATGGAAAATATTACCAGAAACATTTCTTCTACAAAGCAGAGGAAAAGTGAGAAATTAGAGCCAAATACAGATTTATAGGCAAAACTATAGTTTATATCTATGAAATTTTAGGCCTGAATAGTAAATATAATTTTCAATTATTTAGAAACTCCTCAGGCAGTTAAACTGCATTAGATGAAAAATATTTTTCTGGCCAGGCAGTGGTGGGTGGCATATGCCTTTAATCCCAGCACTGGGGAGGCAGAGGCAGATGGATCTCAGTGAGTTCGAGGCCAGCCTGGTCTACGAAGGAGTTCCAGGATAGTCAGGACTGTTACACAGAGAAACCCTGTTACAAAAAAAACTTTTTTTCCCCCTCGAACACTGGTGTTTTGAGAATTTCTTCCCTGAAGAGTAGTCAACAACATCTACCCCCTCCTTCTGGGGTTCTAAGAACAAAGACCAATGGGGGAAACCAATGAGTTCACTGGAGCACCGGTGCCCCAGCCCCTGAGGCCAGGTGCAATTAGGGCAGAACTGCCTCCAGAGGGCTGAGAGGGGTGGCGGGATTCTCAGATGAGGGTCCAGTGACCCTCTTCTCTGCATCTTTCTATGGGGGAAGTTAAAGGACTGCTGCAAGCAGGTGCAGCTAATCTGAAAGCGGCTGTTTTGCCCCGCGGACTGCGTGGTACCAAGAGCAGGAGGAAGAAAAAAATGTAAAAGGATAACCTACGAAGGAGCATCTGACCTCGCCCCATCGGTCCAGACAAGTTGGGCAAGACCAGGACCATGCGTCTACAGGGTGATTTTCCTGGGGGTTTACCTCCTCACCATTTCCTCTGTTTAAATCTTCCTAAGCATCCCGAGAGCTCAGTGCACTCTTGCTGTTACGAAGAGCTGTTGGTACTGCATCTGACAACAGTAACTCAGGCTTTGGGTTTACAGTAAAATGGTTTTTCTTGCATAAATGGCAACAAAACTGACTTTTTAGCCCAGCAGTTCTGGGTTTATGGTTCAGCCTGGTATGATGTGCACACCTTTATTCCAAGCACGTGCGAGGCATAGGGAGGTGGATCTCTGTGAGTTGGAGGCTAGCCAGGTCTACATACGGGATTCTGGGACAGAAAGAGCTATATAGAGACCTTACTTCAAAAATAAATACAAATTCAGTTTTCTTGTGCATTTAAAAAAGCTTCCAGGAATCTGCCATGAATTACAAAAGTCTTGAGAAAACTGCCTTTGGTTCAGACAGTTTTCCAAATTTTTGCTTAATATATTTGTATTAAATATGTTACTGAGCAAAAAAAGGACACACAGCTACCCACCACGGTTGGTAAGGGATTTATTACGTGGCTGGGGGAGGTCTTCCCATTCTAAAAGCAGAGAAGCGCTTTCCACCCCTTACCCAGACCAGTGTTTGCAGCTCTGACCCATGGCTGCAGCCTCACACTGTGAACACCTTCCTTTCAGAGTTCCTCCATCCTCCAGAAACAAAACTTTCATTTCAACTCACTAGGTAACAAAGGCATATATCCCAGTTTCTGCAACATTTGGTAAGCTTGCAACAAAAACCATACATAGCAGCATGCTGCCTGCCAGAGACCAGGCTAGCCTGGGCAAGCCTTGCAGGAATGCAGTTTTCACATATGACAGGTGGAGTTGCACCACAATGAAGGAATCTCATTGCTCCAGTTTCAGACTCTGGATCTAGCACAGGAAATGTCTCTTGGAGTTTAGTAAATATACAAATAGAAAAAAAAAAATTGCCTTAAGAAAACTTCACAAATGACTAAGCATCTGAAATGTTTTTATCACAGCTTTTATATATTATAAAGCTCCCCCACCCCCAGGAGTCCTGAATGAAACAAAACCTAGTCACTGTCATCTGATCCGTGCTCTGAGCCTCGGTCTGAGGCCTCATTGTTTGAGCCCTCTGGTTCTGATTCATTTCCAGAGCCTTGGCCAGAGCCCTCATTGTCAGACCCCTGCTCTGACTCACGGTCCGACTCTGCACTTGGAGAAGCTGGGCGAGAATCATTTTCTGAACCTCCGGAAGGGCTTCTCCCAGACTGCACAGACTCATTGTCCGACTGCTCGGAGCCAGAGCGCCTTCTCTTTCTGGACGGCTGGTCACTGTCGGAATCCTCATCCGACTCCTGTCTTCCCGACCTCGGAGGGCTGCCCGCTTCGCTGCCAGACTTGTTCTGGTTGTCATCTGACTCGCTCTCGGAGGAGGCCCGTCTATTGGGCCGCTCATCATCGTCGGAATCGCTGTTGCTGTTCCTGGGATGTCTGGAGGGGAGAGGCGTGGGTGAGACACTAGAACACTCAGCAGCACTTTCTGCTATGGGACATGCCTGGTGCCGGACATGGGGGCTCCTGTGATACTTGTTTTTTGTGCTGTTCTGTAAATGTGAGCTTTTCAAAAGGGCAGAGGGTGGGAAGTCTTCAGCTGGCCATATCAACAAATCCTAGGCACAAAGGTGAAACACCAGCCCTCTGATGGCGGCTGAGGCTCAGGAGTCCTAAGACTGAGACAACAGGCCACTTCCTGTCCTAGAACATCCATGTCAACAGACACCCAGAGTGACCTCGCTGCTGTTCTAGGATTTGTGAAGGCACCAGGTCTTCACAAGGCTGGGGTTAAGGATCATCAGCTTACTAGCTTCTGACCCCACATTCCACTGGGGGAACCTGAGGCAGCAGGAACTGGTGGACGGCCTCCTGGAGCTCCAATAGGTTAGAACCATATGGCCACTGAGAAGCTGCCTTAGACATCTTCCACAGCTCTGGCTTCCATGACACATTTTTCAACACGACTCAGACTAGGAAGGGTGAGGGAGGTGAAATGCGCCACTCCCTTCAGAAGGGAAAACATCCCTGTGGACTGCAGAAAGGCTCCTGTGCCCAGCTGGAAAGAAGGAACCCTATGTGCACTATCTAGGCCAGGCCACTCTGAGAATATGGAGATGTGACCAAGAGGACAGCACTGACATCCACTCTGAAATCCAGTCTATATCAGTGGGTCACTTCATTCAGCTGTCCCAATACTCAGACCCTCTTCATGATGATTGGGACAAGTTTAATTGATGCAAACGGCACAGCAAACTTATTTATTTCTAGTCAGATGCCTTAACTGTGGGCACAAGCCTGGCGGCAGTTCAGCCTCACAGCCCCCTTCCTAGGCAATTCTGCACCTCTTCCACTGGCCTTAGACCCTTCACCAACAGCCCTGGGGACAGAGTGAGGACAAGGGCCAACAACAGAGACAGAGAAGAGGATGCAGAGGGCTGGTCAGTAGCCACTTTGGCTTCCTACTGTTAGAATTTACCCTGGGGAAATTCTTGCCTTCAGCAGATTGGGATTTACATGCCATTAGAATTTACGGGGGGGGGGGGTTGGGGTGGGGGGGGTGTTCTTACCCTTCATCGGCAATTTTCAGTTTATCCTCATCTGAAGAATCATCACTCGATGATATAATGGCTTTGGATTTTATTTTTCCCTTCATTGAAGGAGGCAGGCGTTCTGGCTTGGGCTAGAGAATGTCAAGCATGGCCCATTAGTTGAAATTCTCATGTTATTGGGACATCTTATTAGACCAGGTTTATTATAGCAACAGAATCAACAGTCACCAAAGAAAACAAGCATTTATGTTGGAAGAAGTTGCAGAATAAGTATACAGCGGCACCCCATCAGTCTAACACACACACACACACACACACACACACACACACACACAGGGGCACAAAGACAGCTCTAGAATTAAAAGTTTTCTTCTTCTCTGCTCTTGGTGGACGGCGCTTTTTTGGTTTGGGGCCATTTTCTGTTTCATCATCGTCAGATCCCTCTTCTCCCTTCTGAG
>NC_022015.1:2574032-2594566 GCF_000317375.1 Microtus ochrogaster | reverse complement strand
GGGGGGGGGGGCAGGAAGACAGCTCTAGAACTTACAGTTTTCTTCTTCTCTGCTCTTGGTGGACGGCGCTTTTTTGGTTTGGGGCCATTTTCTGTTTCATCATCGTCAGATCCCTCTTCTCCCTTCTGAGGTCTTAAACAGTGAACACCAAGAGCTTGTTAGGAGGTTTGGACCTCCAGGACTGAGGTTACCTTGCCACCGAAGTAGAACCTTTCAATATGGATGCTGACCTCAGCTCCACTACAGCTCAAGGCACAGGGCACACAGTCTGCCGACCACTGGTGTGCATGGCACCTGCTACTAACTCGTCCCTGTGCAGCTCCCTCCATCACCTCCACTGCAACCTGTGCTCGGTGCAGTGAGTGAGAAATGCCCTGGGTTTGGGATCCACATCTTCCCTACTCTTCCTTCCCAGCTGCCACCAAGATCCTTACCACAGCTATACCTGTGACCATCTAATGGAGTCACAACTCTCTCTCAAGGATAACCGGCCAAGAGATACGGGCAGGCCTGGGTAAAAGAGCTGAAAGGAGATTCCTGGGCAGGAAAGCTTGGGGCACCCTGGATCTCAAGACAGATGGCAGCAGGCGGTGAAAAGACACTTTCCCAACCATTCACTCACAGCCCAGAGAGGAACGGGCCCAGTGATGCCAGGACTGCACTGGCATAGTCAGTACAGTTGCCACCCAGGCTGCTCACTTCACATCCGTGTCCAAAATACAAGAAAGGAAAACTGAGCATGGTGCTGCACACCCATAATCCCAGTACAGGGGCAGAGACAAGTAGATCTCTGGAAGTTCAAGGCCAACCTAGGTTACAGAGTGAATTCAAAGCCAGTTTGGGTACATGAGACCCTGCTTCAAGAAACAAAATGACAAGAAAGACAATGGTGACTGTCAGCTGTTTTCAGGGGACAAGTAGATATTCATGTAACTTAAGTCTGTGGGATATTGAAACAGGTTAAAGCAGGGAGTCGGTTTAGGAAGATGGAGATTTATATTACAGAAAAGAAAGGTCTCCTGACTTTCTAGACACTTAGAACATTAATGAAGACATTACCTTCTTCTCCTCTTCTTCTTCCTCTCTCCACCTTCCTCCTCGTCGCCTTCCTGTTCACTGCCACTGCCCTTCCTTCTCTTCTTCTTTTTGGATATAGGGAGGTCCTCATCAGTGTCGTCATTGACAAACTCATCAAATTCGCCTCCTTTCTTAGAACGCTATGATCCAAGGAGACCACAGTCAGCTACTTCTAGGTAGTGACAGCACTGCTAGGGTGCAGAGAACCATACAGCACCCTTGCAGGTCTCTGACAAGTGCAGGCCTTTACTAAGTCACACGGAAGACGGGCGTGGCTAGGCCCGAATTTCACGAGGAGTCCCACTATCTCAGATTTGGGAAATATCATCAACTACCCGAGGACTCAGCACAAGGCAAACACATCTTCAATCAGAAATGCATTTAACTCATTTAGCCCACAGAATGCAGAAAAGTATTGGTTGTTCACCCTCAAGATCACATGGCTGACTGGGAGCTGTGTGTCTCTGCAACCACCCAACATCATAACAGAACTTCATGCCAAATACCTCAACTTGGCAAAAGACCAAGATTCAAAGTACAGTTCTACCGAATACTCGTTTTTACACCATGTGAAGTCAAAGAAGTGTAAGGCAACCCATCATGAAAGCAGGACCACCTGGCTTGGTGAGGTCGGCAGCAGAATTGCAAAGCAGGTGTGTGTCAAGACCTGCGTTCACCCACAGCCCCACACACACCAAGAAGGCAGGGCCACTGCCCACACTGGACACTGCAATCCTGTGCTGGGAGAGGAAGTCAAGACTCAGGAACTAACAACAGCCAACTAACTATGCTCTTCATTTCAGAAAGCCCAAAGGCAGACTGGACGTCCAGTCTAGTCTTACCCGCCCTCCACCTCCGCCTCTTTTCTTCTCCTTTGTTGCTTCAGTCTCGCCAGTAAACATGAGGATATTTTTGGTCTTCTCCACATACTGGGCCCGCTGTTCCAAAAGTTTCTTTTGCTCTTCCTTTTCTCTGAGACGTTTCTCTTCCTAGAAGGGAGTATGGGGACTTATCAAAATGCTCTGAAAGTGACCAAACCACCAGAGAGAGTAGACAGAGGACTAGCTCCTAACAACGTGTGCACGCACCTGCTCTTTGAGAAGCTTCTGTCTTAAGAGCTCCTTCTCCTGCTCCTGCTTGGCCCGCAGCTCCCGTTCTTCCTCATCCTGCTTGCGTGCTCGGGCCACATGATACTGGGCCTGGCTCAGTAAGTCGGAGCACTGCCTAACATTTCAAATGCAGAGAAATAGCATGGCAGTTAGGACACCTGCTTACTTAAACCCATGCCCACGCTATCAACTGTGCTAAGTTCCCCAACTCAGGATTCCTGTCTTGATTCAATGACACAAGGTGTGTAAAGCAAACAAGTATTTCTCAGCTGGGGGTGGTGGCTCAGGCCTGTACTTCAGTCCCCGGAGGATCCTCAGTTCTAGCCTGGCTGCAGAGCAAGACTCTGCCTCAAAAGGACAACAGAAAGAAGAAAGAAAAAGGATTTGGCTACAACCTAAGTACTTACACTCCGTCAGTTTCCTCCAAGTCTGAAAGGTGCTGTGGGGAGGGACGCCTCAAGGAGAGGCAACAAGTGACCCCAGAAGGCCAGGAACCACCGTGTTATGGCAACACTCTCCTGAGTAATTGGTGTGGACCAAAACAACCACTTCCCACAAAGCCACTTGTGTGTAAACAGGCATTACCTGGCTTCAGAGGCAGCAAGAGCCAAATCGAATCTCATTTTATCTCCTACTTTACTCAAGTAACTGAAGTATCTAAAAGGAAAAGAGAAGATATTTCACTAATCCCATCATTAATACCCTCAAGGTTTAATAAGAAGTCCATCAAGAAAGGCAAAAAGATATTTAATACTATCAGTAAACAAACAGTAAGTTTACTAAGTATCAGCACCGTGGGTGGGGCTTAGGTCAGGACAGCGCTCATACTTCAGATGAGGTAAGAAACATTAACAGAGATGAACATAAGCACAGCTGATCAATCATAGATGTGGGGTTTTCATTTTAGCACACACTGAATTGCTAAGTCCTATAAGGCTAAACACATTTGAACTGCGCTGAATAAATCTGGTAAGCAGTAAGTGATAAGATCTTAATCCTAGCTTATGAAAACCAATATTCCATAGAGACACCAGCACAAGTGGAGACTAAATAGTTCACATGTGTAAAATGCTGGCTCGTACTGCTGAGAGGTTAATGGAAAATTTAGGGCAAGCCCGCAGCTAGCCAGTTAGGTCTAGGGATCAGGCTTCCAGAGCCAGCGCGCAGCACTCTGCTTGGAGTTGGGCGCCACCACATGGTAGCTGTGAGCTTTCCCTACACCTGTGCTAGACCCCCAATGCTTGCTCTCCACCAATGGTTATTTTTTGAGGGAAGTCAATTTTTTTTTGTGTCTTTTGAGATAGTTTCACTTAAAAGCCTTTCTTCTTCAGAACTCTTACCGGTGTGCAAGCTCCAGCTCTTTCACAGCATTAAGGACTTCCTTCAGATTACTTTTTTCATCTTTTAGGACAGAGGTAGCTAATCTTTGCAAGACCAAGGCCACATTAAACATCAGAACCGTATCACTGGGTGCCACATGTCTAGCCTGTAAGCAGAAAGCAAAGCAATAACTTCTTAGGACTGAACAGCACAACAGGCATGTTAACATGTAGGAAGCAGGCAGCAGGCAGGGGCGTGGGCGGGCAGAGTCCTGTCACCTTCAGCAGAGTTTGCTTGCACTCCTGTAACTTGCCGCACTTGAAGAGGGCCCGGGCCAGGTAGAGCACGACTTCAGTGTTCTGGTGCTTATAGAACTTCCTGAGGCAGTTCTCATACTACAGAATGGGAATGGTAGTTAGAGACAGCTGGGTACAAGTCTGTTTTCATGCTATGTCAGATTTCAAAGCAGTTTTAAGACTGAAATTACGTTATTTGCTTCCCTTGATCCACTTTAGCGGAATTTGAATTTTATCTGTATTCTGATAGTTCAGAAAATCCCTGAATTTACAAGCAGTTTTAAGACTGAAAAGATACTCCACTCTGGTTAATTTCAGAGAATAATCTGGACTTGACTACTGACATTTGCCAGTATACATTTTTACAACATAAAAATCTGATCACAGAAAAATTAGATTCACAAAAACCTGACCACAGAAAAACTAGATTCAAAGTAGTTTTTTCACTTGAAATTTGTACCAATGGAGAATGGAAGGGTAAAGAGACTAAGTCTGTCTGTCTGTCTGTCTGTCTCGCCTTCAGCACCCTTTCTTCTATCTTTAGGACACTATCTAGAATCCAGCTGCCCAGCACTATGACAAGTTATATCCTGGCTCCTGTGCATGACATCCTTTAACACCGTCCTTGAGATCTAGTGGCATGAGCAGAGGAAGTTATCTTGTTAACTTCAGTTCATTTGCTGCTCACACTAACAAATGAATATCTGAGTTAATTTCTTGTCGTTCTTTTACTCTAATATGTGTGGCATGTACCTCAAATGTATGACAGAGGTGGCTACAGAGGCCAGAAGAGGATGTCAGGTATTCTGACCTATCACTTGCTAATGCCTTACCTCCTTGAGCTGGGACTTCTCATGGAACCGAGAGCTTGCCACACACACTGCCCCAGTGACCCTCCTGTCTAGCTCTGACAGCAGTGAGATTACAAACAGGCATGGTCAGACTTTACATGGGTATCTGAACTTTTAGGTCCTCACGACTATGCAACATGCACTTGCACCGAGTCATCTCCCAAGCCCCCAGGGCTAATTTTTATTTAAACGTGACACTTTTTAACCACAAGCATACAACCTGTTATAGGCAACTGACAAAGTAATTTCCTGGGAAATGGTAAGACAGTTTTCCCAGGAATATCCCTGATGACTAAGTTGCATTTCTAGAAGGCAGTGTTGCTATTCTGCAGATTGGGATGGTTTATCACCCAGCACCCATAGTCACGTGGTTCATAACAGCTTCTAGCTCCAGCTCCAGGAGATCAATGCCTTTTCTCTGGCCTCTTCAGGCACAGACAGACAGACACGCACATGCCATACTTTCATACAACACACACACAAGTAAAAGTAAATCTTAAAAGGTAAATCATTTAAACTGGGTGGTTGTGGTGTGCAACTTTAATCCCAGTACTCTCAGGCAGAGGCAAGTGGATCTGAGTTCAAGGACAGTCTGGTCTACAAAGTGATCCAGGACAGCCAAGGATGCACAGAGAAACCATATCTCAAAAAACAAACCAAACCAACCAACCAAACAAAAAAAGATAAACCATTTAAATTGAGGGCAGTTGTATGAGGCTATAATCCCACGTACTTGGGAGGCTGAAGTGGGAGGACTCTTAAATAAAGGCATTTAAAAGATCAGCTAGGACAATACAGAGAGACTGTTAACAATAAAACAACAAACAAAACAAAACAAACCATTAACAATAAAATCACTTAATATTTCTGAAACTGGACTCACTTCAGGAACTGAAAGAATAAACACTAAACCCTGCTGTTTAGTGGACACTTGTTCTTCATGTTAGTGCCTTGTTATTTTCATATTAGATCCTCACAAAATCCTGAGGTTAAAAGACCCCCACACTTTACAGAGAGGGAAACGGTCAAAGAGGACACTTTCTGGTGTGCACTCCTGGCACTGGGACTCACATCTCCCCGGTTTGGTCATTACATGGTTACAAACTCTGAACAGACAGTATCAGAGGAGATCTCAGAAGTCCATGACTGGCCCGAATGACATGCAAACATCTGGAGAGGCAAAGACTTTACCATCTGAACGGCGCTGATGTACTGCTTCTGCTCCACGTAGATGTGTGCTAAGTTCAGCCACACATCACTGATATCTGCTGTTGCTTCTCTCACTTGGGCAAACACATCACGAGCTTCACGGAAGTATCCCTTGTGAGCCAAGACTGCTCCTAAAAGTTACACAAAGGCTGACATTGAGAAGGTCCTAACCTCTGCCAAAACAACTGAAAGTCCAATAGTAAAACAGCACTAATTTCACCAATCACTATGAATCAAGGCTTCTAGTTACCTATGCCATTGGCAGCATACAGGTTCTTGGCATCATTTCTGAGGACTTGTTTGTAGATGGCCAGGGCACGGTCTTGATGACGCTTTTCCTATAAGAAAGAAGAATTACTGGAAAATTCAACAAGGACACAGATAGCAATCTTGCTGAAGGAGACAAAGGGGATTACCTTTTCTCGGTCTCGGGTTGGCTGGTGCAAAGTCTGGAGCCACACATTGCCAAGAGCCAGCATAGAGTAAGTGTCACTCTGTGTGGCTGGCTGCTTTAATATCCTCTCAAACTTCTTCTGGCCTGGGCCCCACTCTTGTTTTGCCAGATGAAGGTTACCAATCAAAGACCAGGCATCCGGGTGATCCTATGTAAACATAAAGAAGTAAACTTTCCATCTGAGATCTGAGGAATAAGTCATCTTACAATAGCTAATAGTTAGGCCAGCCTGGTCTACAAAGGGAGTTCCAGGACAGGCTCCAAAGCTACAGAGAAACCCTGTCTCGAAAAACCAAAAAAAAAAAAAAAAACCCAATAGCTAATAGTTAAAGACGTTTACAGCTACACTACAATGGTGGTTTTCACTGTGAATTCAGACCGATTAGTGAGTTTCAAGATCAATTTAGTGTCCTATAAGCATACAAAGCACAACAGAATGGAAAGAAGTAAAAACAACAGTGGATTGCCAGGCCATAGGAGCAGATAACAACTTGTAAACCTGTCTTTCAGGCTCCAGGCTGCAGTATGCAGTCTCCTCTTCCTGGGAGCCACAATCAGAACTGAAATCACCTACGGAATGCTAAGACACTGACTCTGGAAACATTCTCGGCAGGCTACTGGGCTAAGTGTAGGTGAAAGGCCAGGACACACACCAGGAAGGGAAAAATAGGAAGGAAATAGTTCTATATATTAAAAAAAAAGGGGTGCTGATTATAACATGATTAATTATACAAACTATTATACTCTTTTTTAAAAAAAATATTTATTTATTAATTTTGTATACAGTGTTAGTTTCCATGTCTGCCTACATTCCAGAAGAAGGCATCAGACCTCATTACAGATGGGTGTGAGCCACCATGTGGTTGCTAGGAATTGAACTCAGGACCTCTGGAAGAACAGTCAGTGTTCTTAACCTCTGAGCCATCTCTCCAGCCCTATGATACTCTTTAAAGTCTTTAATAAGTGAAACAAAACCAAAACAAGCCATTAAACACAGATGCCATGGACTAGAAACATCACAGCTATTACACAAACAGACTGATTTTGCAGGTAAAAAGTGAACACCACCAACCTGATTGATCTGAAGGGCTTCCTTAAACCAATCTGAAGCTTCATAGAAGTTTCCTTTATCTCTGGCCATGGCTCCTAGACGCAGATAGCCTGAAAGTGCACATTTAATTCATCTTCACTATCTCAGGTCTAAAAGGGTCCTAACACCAAAGTCTTCCTTTTGGAACAGTCATGCTTTGTGACTGCTTTCAGACAGAGGAGAGAAAAGCCTCATATATGAAGACACATGACACCTCACTGTAGCTAGGCAAAAGAGAAACTGCACCACTAGATCAATCTTTCTTTTTTCCTTTTTCTCTTTCGAGACAGGGTCCTACTATGTACCTCTGGATGGTCCTCTGGAGTGCTGGGAGTAAAGATGTGTGCACCACACCTGGCCAGGGTCACTGTGCACACAAACACTGATGGCCTGTCAAGCTGCTCTCTGAAGCGGCTGCTTGGTTACCACCAGTATGGGCATCAAGTAGTGGATGATCCACACCTTGCGCTGGGTGGAGCAGAGCAGCCTAAGGTTTCACCACAACACCCAGAATGGTGCACAATTTCAACTCAGGAGTTATTTATGGAATTTTTCATATAGTATTTTGAGAGCAGACTTGAGTGTAGGCAAAATGAAACTACAGAGAGTGGAACCTTGGAAAAGAAAGACTTGCTACAAAGCATATATAGGTTAACTTAAAATGTCAATAATTTACAGTGCCCGCTGTAAAAACTCAAATTAGTACATTTTAGTAATAACTATTTCAAGAAAAAAACTACTGTCTTACTATCACACAATGTAAAAATGTTGGTGCAAAGTTAAAGAAGGTAACTTACAAACTATGCCTGTTATAAAACATGCCGGGGGCTGCAGCTGGCTCACCGGGCAGAGGCACAACCTGCCACTCAACACAGCTCAAGAGGCTGTTGCTGATCCTTTTATTTTCCAGTAAATGAAACTGCACCTTGTTTTATTCCACTTTTTGAGACAAGGCCTCATACACGGCCACAATGGGTCTCAAACCTGCTAGGTAGGGGAGCTGGCCTTAAATCTCTGATGCTCCTGCCTCTGCCTCCTGAGTACCAGTACTACAGATGAGAACTACCCCTCAGGCTGCATCTTTTTTTAAGGAGACAAATTTGCCTTAGAGAAAAAAAGAGTATTAGACCTCTTAAAAAAAAGTTATTGATTTTAACAAAGACTTTCTTTTCTAAATAAGTTTTCTGTTACTAAGAGAATTTAGGAATTTTATCACACAAAAGAAGCTTAAAATTCTTACAGTCAACGTAGTTAGGGTGCTCGCGTAAAATGTTTTTGTACAGTTTCTCTGCTTCGTGGAATTCACACATGGCCTCGTAGAGCCTGGCTAAATTGTAGGATGTGGTAACGGAGATGGCGTTGTAATAGTGTTCATCATGCTCGGCCTCTGCCTTTGCACGGTCCAGTGACGCCAGGAAGTATTTCTGTGAGGTAGAAATGCGTTGTTATTGGATCCGGCTGAGCAATATCCAGTGCCTGCAGCCTGGTCAAGCATAGAGAAAAAGGAACGTTTCTGTTTTCCCACCTTTGCTTCTCCGAGGTTCCCAAGTCTAAAATGGAGGGCCCCAACATTATTCAGGATCTCAGGGGGGACATCGGCCTGCACCTTCTCCTGCAGGATGCGGGTGGCTGTTCCATAGGCTGAGAGGGCACCCTGCATTTTTACAGAGGACAGAATAAGGTTTACTCACAGAACAAAGAGAAACACATCATTTAGGATATGAAAAGTCGATGTCAATACCTGTATATCTGTCTGTTCTAAGATCTGAGCCAATTCAATCCAAGCTTCCACATCATCAGGATACTGTTCTGTGACCTTCTTCAAATGGCCCTAGGATAAATGAGATCATTAAAATGATGCTGTCAAAGTTTAAAACCAAGCAAACAAACCCTGGCTACTACAATCTGCTCATACTCCTGAGGCTCAGGGCAGCTAAGGTTTACAGCATACCTTGGCTATGTCTCGTTTCTCCTGATCTTCTGAAGCAGCATAGAGAGAGCCAAGAATTTTCATGGTTTCGTAATTGTTGGGGTAAGCTTTCAAAACTTTCTCAAAGCACTGAGATGCATTCTCTTTGTCACCTCGATAAATATACATTTGTCCCAAACCAAAAAATGGTAGTACAAAGGAGGATGACGCAAACTGAGTGGCTTGATAGTAGTACTGAAAGGCTTGGTCATAGTCTTCCTGATAAATGAGAATAAAACAAGACAAGTAACAGGTACAAAAGTGGTCAGAAAACTGAAATCCTGTAATTAAAAGGACTAAATATTTCGAAAGGGACTAATGGTCTTACCTGAACATGGAATGATCGAGCCAGCTGGTAGCAGCTTTCTGCCTGCATAGCCTCTACCTCTGTGTTGTGAAATGCATGGAGAGCCAGGTGCTGCACTTTACTATAATCCTGAAGTTGATGGCCAGAAAAATCAATTGAGTGATGTCAGAAGATTGCTTGAATAGTAGTTTATTTTAACTGGTAACATTTCATTAGCCATAAGGTATATTTTCATCTTCTCCCTAAATAGTTAAACTTTAACACTGTAACAATTATAACCTAATACTTAATGAATAATCATTATGCTTCCATAACTGCAAGAAGTAAAGCATCGGGGGCTGGAGAGATGGCTCAGAGGTTAAGAGCATTGCCTGCTCTTCCAAAGGTCCTGAGTTCAATTCCCAGCAACCACATGGTGGCTCACAACCATCTGTGATGGGGTCTGGTGCCCTCTTCTGGCCTGTGGTCATACACACAGACAGAATATTGTATACATAATAAATAAATAAATATTTAAAAAAAAATAAAAAAAAAAAAGAAGTAAAGCATCAGACAGGATTGATGCAGTATTAAGTCTGAGTTATGAGGTCACCCTCAATTTACTCATCAAGAAAACAGACACAGGATAGAGACACCTCACATGGTAAGAGTTATGCAGTCATGGGGACATGAGTGCAGGTCCATCTCAAAAAATGAGGTGCGGGGGGCTAAAGAAATGACTCAGTGGGGCTGGAGGGATGGCTCAGTAGTTAAAGAGCACTGAGTTCAATTCCCAGCAAACATGGTGGCTCACAACCATCCATAATGAGATCTGGTGCCCTCTTCTGGCCTGCAGGCATACCTGCAGGCAGATCACTATATACATAATAGATCTTAAAAAAAAAAGAAAAAGAAAAAGAAAAAGAAAAAGAAAAAGAAATGACTCAGCAATCAAGGGAACTTGCTGCTCTTGCAGAGGACCCATGTTAGGTTTCCAGCCCCACATGGTGGCTTACAACCTTCTCTAACTCCAGTTACAGGGGATCCAATGCCCTCTTTTAATCTCCTTGGGCACCAGGAACCATGTGGTGCACATACATACACGCAGGCAAAACATTCATAAACACAAAAGATAAAAATAAATAAAATCTGCAAAAAACAAAAAAGGTGAAGGGTTATAGAGGAAGATATCTGACACCAAACTCTTGACTCCACACAACTGTAACTGTGTTCATGTGCACACACATACACAAGGAAGGGAGGAAGGGAGAGAGGGGGGAGGACAGATCAGACTACTTACCTCCTAGGGTAGATGTGACCATTACAGAATTAAGTACTGGGAATGCACTTTTAACAATGCTTGGGATTTAGTAAGCACTGAGTACGTGAGTAACCACAGGAACAGTACAGTAGCTCATATTAATAAAGTTGATATATTTTGTCAACTTTTACCTACATTGTTATACAAGTATTTTAAAGTTCATAGTACAGTTTAGTCCCTGATTCCAACAAGGCAGGTTAAACTTCCCTGTTCATTGTGTAAAGATTTTGTCATCGGTGAGTGAGAGAGACATTTTCTTCAGCAGTATTCCTTTGGTAAGCTGCCCATAAGCTTGTAAACAACCCCTCACCCAAGTTGCTACGAGCAATACTAATTAGACTCATGGGTCACCAAATATAAGACAAAAAATCAGAGGGACTAATTGGAAAGAGGAAGAGATCAGCAGGAGGGGGATGAGAGGGAAATGGAGGTATATGATCAAGGCATATTATATACATATATGAAAATGTCAAGTGAAACCCATCATGTATGATTAATATAAGCTAATAAAAACTTTAAAAATGAAAAACTTTTAGCAGTAGTATCTTGGATTTGGTATGCTAAGAAATCTAAAATACTGCTACTTCCACAAAATTGTTGGAATTAATAGGCGGGATTAACAGGTAAAAATAAAGAGACTCTGGTGCGCATACAACAACTATAGCCAAATTCTATGAAGCAAGCGCGCCCCTAACTGGGCCTAACACAGCACTTGCTGTAGTCTACATGCTATGTCCTGACTTCTCCAAAGGTTAAGGCTCTTCCACCTCTGCCTTTC
This sequence comes from Microtus ochrogaster, assembly GCF_000317375.1. Classification (NCBI taxonomy): domain Eukaryota; kingdom Metazoa; phylum Chordata; class Mammalia; order Rodentia; family Cricetidae; genus Microtus; species Microtus ochrogaster. Next base: position 2,582,806 of record NC_022015.1, on the reverse strand, counting down.
CTCTTTCAACTACCCACACCCAGTCTAACACAAGAGCTTCTGCACTGTGGTGAAATCCCCCCTTTGCCACTTGATCACATCCTTATTTCTCAATGAGCAGAGGCCTTTATGTTCACATTTACATGAGCTTACATGCCTGTTTCTTTGACTGCAGAAAGCAGTCTTACTTATCTTACATCTGATCACAGGTTGCACACAGTGCAAAGTGCCAATACATAATTAAGTCAGAGAATGAATAAATGTGTGCTCATCCCTGGCAACTATACAAACTCTAATTTGGAAATAAAACACCAAAATGACATTTTCAAATTTCTTCCCAAGTAAAACAAAACTCATGTACTCCCTATACTCAAAAAATCAGATTTAAAAATCAAATAAGTGATTTTTTTACCTTCTTGAAGAAAAAGTGGTTTGCCAAGTGGTTCAGTACCATAGGGTTGCTAGGGTCGATAGTATAGGCTCTGGAAAGAAGCTGCACACCATTTTTGATAGAATCAGCCTAAAAGAAAACAGTGTGAGAATGGAGTGAAAGCATCTCGTAACGAGCCCTATCCAGCTTGCTCTAGCTTCTAGAAACAGGTCCCACGCCCACAGTTCAACACCACAGGACAATTTGCTATTCTTCATCAAGGATGTAAAGTTCCAAATAAGGAAGTCCCAAATGGTTACAATTTAGTTTTTCTTAACAATGTATGTTTGGTGCCAAGCTTAACTTATGCTCACTATGAGGCAAAGAACGGAAAACATATTTTAAAGACATTAATTTTAATTGGTATGTATGAGCATTTTGCCTGCATATGTGAATAACTTGTGTCTACAGTGACTGTGGAGGTTGGATGAAGGAATCAGATTTTCTGGAGCTGTAGTTAGACAGTTGTGAGCTACAATAAGGGTGCTGGGAACTAAACTCAGGTCTTCTGCAGGAACAGCATGTGTTCTTAACTGCTGAGCTATCTCTCCAGCCCCCTTTTATGATATTTTAACGTTCATTTGTGATGAAATCCTCATTTGAATCTCAGTATTTGATTTTGTGTGTGAGCATGGGGGTGTGTGCGCCACTTCTCTTTCTTATGCAGTTCTTGCTTAAGGTTGTCTGAGTACTAGTCCAGCCCCGTAGTCTTCTTTATATGGCGCCATTTTACCTTGCTAAAAGAGCACAGCTTCCTTCCTTTATGACACAGGGTCTCACCATTTATCTCTGGCTGGCCTGGAACCTTCTCTGTATACCAAAATGGCCCGAGACTCATAGGTCTGCCTACCTCTGTGTCCTGAGTGCTAGGATTGAAAGTATGACTCACCATGTCTGGTCTCAGAACAGGTTTTGTAGTCTGTGAGACCTTTTGTTTTTGGAAGAAAAGCTCCTTTCCCCTTTTACAATCCCAGGAGATAAATCATAATTGAGCTAAACTAGTCAAGATAGTCTATTCTCTTTCTCTAGAGACTAGCTAAGGCAGAAATTCTTACCAGGAACAGTGTCTGTTTTTGCCATCACTACCGTGGAGACGGTACTGACATTTAGCGGGTAAAGGAGCAGAGGTTGGTAAACATTCCACAACAGAGGGGAAGCTTACTCACATAAAGAATCCTGCAGCTCAACTGTCAACAGTGAAACACCGAGAAACACTGGCAACCACTTGGACAATCAAATAAAGAGGTGGGACAGGAACCACCCTCATATATCAGTCAGAACTTCTGAGAGAAAGCTTAGAGGAAAGCCTCTAGCTTCCTTCCCTCCTGCGAGACTGAAGGAATAACCTGGGGCTGCAACAACCATCGTAGAACAATTAAGTGACAGGCACAGGGAAAAGTACACATTAAGGCGGGGCTGACATAAAGTTATTAAAAATCTGGTCATAGCCAGAACCTGGAAACAACCGAAATGCCCCTTGACCAAAGAATGGATAAGGAAAATGTGGTACATTTACAAAATGAATTACTTCACAGCAGTAAAAAATAACATCTTAAATTTTGCAGGAAAATGGATGGAGCTAGAAAACATCATTTTGAGTGTGGCAACCCAGACACAGAAAGACAATTATCACATGTACTCACTCATAGGTGCTTTTTAAACATAAAGCAAAGAAAACCAGCCTACAATCCACAATCCCAGAGAACTTAGACAACAATGAGGACACTAAGAGAGACATACATAGATCTAATCTACAGGAAAGTAGAAAAAGACAAGATCTCTTGAGTGTTTTGGGAGCATGGGGACTTTGGGGGGTGGGGGGTGGGGGTCGAAGGGAAGGAGAGAGGCAGAAAGGGGAGCAGAGAAAAATGTAGAGCTCAATAAAAATAAAAAAAAATCTCTGAGTCTGACGACATTGTGATATCAAATTTGAGACCTTAGACACTAGTTTAGTAAAATATAAAAATGTTAATGTTTAAGTTGAGTGCAGGTTTCTTACTTTGTCAGATGCATTCCAGACTGATTTATGGGCCTGCAATCGTTCATCTGAAATTCTAAACTTCAAAGATCTAAATCTATTTTTGAGGGGTGTAGTTGTGTGTGTGTCACATGTACACGTGTGCTGGTCATATAGCAAAATCATGTGGTAGAGACACCTTATTTAAGCTGTGAGGCTATCTTCATATGGCTATGCTTACTTTGTAGAAATGTGCTTACTTTGGGGATGGTGCCTGCAGCAAGGCACATTTCCTTATCTATCACCTGAAATCTTGATTTCGAAAGCATAGCTTATTCTAGCAGTCCTAGATAAAGGACAGTAGGCCCAACAAACCCGGAGCTAGAGACTATCTTCCCTCCCATACCTCTTTATTGTTGAGTTCTAGAACAGCCAGTCCAACCAGTGCTCCCACACACTTAGAGTTGAGTTCCAGCGCTCTGCTGAATGCTAGTCGAGCTTTCTCCAGTTTGTTAAGTTTGACAAAGCAATGGCCCATTCCTAAACGAACTTCAGCTAAAAAATAAGTAAAATCAAGTCATTTGTCTTGTCAACCTAGAACACTTTAAAGCTCTATTTCCAGTATCTGGATTCCTTCTTAAGAACTGTTTGCCTACCGCACATTTGATTTCACGAGTAGTTAGACCACACCATTCTAATCCTTCTCTCCTCTTACGGGAACCACTCTTACTATACAGCAGAATAATTGTAATACTGGCATTCTTCCTATCATGTAGCATCCACTGCAGTAAACCAACACCACCAGCTCCACTTCTATTTAAAAATTATTATGTATACGTATGTGCACACATACACAGTGAACACACATATACACTGGTGCATTCATGAATAACCCCAGTATTTAAATAGAGAATAAAAAACCCATCAAGCTGTGTTGAGTACATACAGCTGCCGTCATTCACTTCTGAGCTATGCTGATACATCTACCTTATTTCAAGATCATAACGGAGCACACATATGTCTCTCCCTAAGGCAACACTACACGGGGCATGGGATCCAGTCTCATCTGTTTGAAGTGATAGTACGGCCTGTCATTTTTCCTGCATTATAATATTTTTCCTTTCTAGACCATTCTCAGCCATATTCAAACATTCTACCATCTTACAGAAATATTTCTTGCTTTCATTCCAGCTAACTCCTGTTCTTCCTAATAACAGACTCATCAACTGATGAAACACTTGCTGCCTCCAGTTCTTTTCTGACATTTCCTCTGGCATCCACTCTAGTGAGGTGCATGCCTACCATTCCAGTAAAACTTTTGATCAAGATCACTAGTGATTTGTACTCTGCTAAATCCACCATCAATTCCGCCTGTTTCAGTGGCCTAACCATAGAATGCAACACAGTCCATCACCTTCCCCTTGGGAAATGTTTCACATTCAAGGACATTACTGAGTTGTTTCTTGTCTCTGGCCACTCCTCAGTCTGCTTTTCTGAGTCTTCCACTTCCCTAACATCTATACTTCAGAGCAGCTGTTCTCAACTCTTTTGGGAGTCAAAGGACCCTTTCACAGGGGCCGCCATGGTCAGCAGACAGCACAGACATTTACATTATATAACTCATAACAGTAGCAAAATCCCAGCTATGAAGTAGCAAAGAAAATAATTTTATGGTTGGGGTCACCACAACATGAGGAACTGTATTAAAGGGTCGCAGCATTAGGAAGTGAGAACCACTGCTTCAGTGTGCCAGGGCCCTCTTTCCTGTCTACACTTACTCCCCTTGTGTCTTCATGCACTCTCCAGGCTTTTGCACCATCAACACATTGGTGACTTCCAAGTCAATCTGTTCAGTACAGACTTTTTTCATGAATTATGAGACAAAAGTCTGTCTTCTTGTGACTCAGATATTTCAACCTTTCAAGTCTAAAACTAGTTTCTCTTGGACTGTTTGCCAAATGTACTAAAATGTAACTCTACTCTTAAAACTGATTCTTGTTTTTTGCTTCAATCAGCTCTTCTTTCTTTTTTTTATGATTTTTTTTAAAAAAGGATTTATTTATTAATTATGTATACAGGGTTTCTTCTTGCATGTATCCCTGCAGGTCAGAAGAGGGCACCAGATCTCATTACAGATGGTTGTGAGCCATCATGTGATTGTTGGGAATTGAACTCAGAACCTCTGGAAAAGCAGTCAGTGTTCTTAACCTCTGAGCCATCTCTCCAGCCCAGCTCTCTTTTCAAAATACTAGAATGTAACCACATGTACCACCCACCGTTACCACCCCAGCTGTGAGCTTTAATAGTCTGTAACGTGCACAACTGTGCACAGGAGCCTTCTCCCAAGTCCACAATACCTCTGGTCCTTGCCTAGCCACCCCACATCCTGCTCGAGTCTGCATCTAGTTCAACAATACTCTTAAACATAAGTCAGATCACACCATTCTTCTGCCCACAGCCCTCCAAGGCTTCTCATCTCTGTCAAAAGTTTGAAGTCTCCTGTATAATCTTAGATGATCAACATGAAAAGCATTGGGCAGCAAATGTGAGCTCATTTCTTACTACTTTCCATCCATCTCCACTCTGGATACACTGGCATCCACAGTATTTCTCACAACCTGCTCTTCTCTTTCCGGGATAATACTCTCCCATCTATCTGTATTGTCTCATAGCCTTATTTTGTTTCCAGTTCTCAAGTCTCACCAATACCTTTCACAGTATCTATGTTCCTCATTTAATTCACTGGAATGTAAATTAAATGAGAGGGCAGGAACTTTTGTCTTTGGGTTTACTGTTGCATTTTCTGTATAGAACAGTTCCTGGCACATAGCTTATATACAACAAAACTATACTAAATGGAAAATATTTGGGAAGAAAGTAGCACAGGTCAAAAATATGATACAATCTGCCATACAGGTTTTTTTTGGTTGGTTGTTTTGATTTTGAGACAGTTTTTCTCTGTGTAACAGCTGTAGCTGTCCTGGAACTCACTTTATAGACCAGGCTGGCCTCAAACTCCAGAGATCTGTTTCCTCTGCCTCTTTAGTGCTGGGATTAAAGGCGTGCATCACCACTGCCCAGCCAGGTTTTAAATCAAATAAAACATCAAGAAAAGAAAGAATCTTGTTTGTTGGGGGTGGGGCATAAGGCTGATACTGGGTGTCTTCCTCGACCCTTCTCTGTTTGTCTATGCAGTCTCTCTCCAATTCTGGTGAGTGTAGCTGGCTTGTGCCGGCATGCCATTTCTGCCCTGAGTGTTGGGATTACAGATGGCTACCACACCTGCCTGGCTTTTCCATGGAAGCAGGAGATACAAATTTCAGGCCTTACTCTTAGGTAACAAGTACTTTTTTCACTGAGCCATTTCCCCAACCCCAGAACAAATAACCTTGATTCTGTCACTACATTACTCGTAAAATATTTTTTTATATTAATTTTCAACATTTTAAGTTGGATCACTAACAGCTTAGAATTAAAATTTCCCCTTACCTGGACATCCTGGGTTAGTACGCAATGCTTTTTTATAGTAAGCAAGAGCTCCTCTATAATCCTTCTTGTTAAATGAAATGCAAGCTTTCCCTGTGGTGATTTAAACAAACAAAAAAAACCCACTATCAATTAATGAACACAAATCTGTTTTACACCTATTTATATCTCAGTAAGAAATACTTGAAAGTAGTGAACTAACATATTAAAATGTGTTTTCCATAGGTTGTGCATTAATTTAGTTCTAAAACTCTTTATGTAAAATAACAACATAAATAGCTAGCTTGTAGTTACCTATGAAAAGGTTATTTGTTGACTCTCTGGAAACAAACAATAACTTAGTCTACTTTGCTTTTGATTGCTGTGATAAACACCAGGACCAAAACAAGTGGGAGAGGAAAGAGCTTATTTTAGCTTATAGTTTAGTCTATCATGAAGGGAAGTTAGGGCAGGAACTCCAAGTGATGTGGGAGTCCCCTCTGTGTGCTGTGATTACCATTAATGAATAAAGAAACTGCTTTGGACCTAGAGCAGGGCAGAACTCAGGTAGGAAGGGAAAGCTAGGCTGAATGCTGGGAGATAGAAGGGCGGAGTCAGGGAGAAGTCATGGAGCCACTGCCAGAGTCAGACATGCCGAAACTTTAGCCAATAAGTCACTGTCACGTGGCAATATACAGATTAATAAAAATGGGTTAAATTAATATAAGAATTATCCAATAAGAAGGTAGAGCTAATGGGCCAAGCAGTGATTTAATACAGTTTCTGTGTGATTATTTTGAGTCTAAGCTAGCTGGGTGGCTGGAAACTAACAAGCAGCCCTTCTTGCAACATCCAAGGAGAAGTCTGGAGGCAGAAACTAAAGCACAGGCCATGGAGGAATGCAGCTTATTGGCTTGTTTTTCCCAACTTGCTCAGCCAGCTTTCTTTTTACCACGCAAAACTACCCACCCAGGGGTGGCACGGCTCCTCTGTCAATTACCAATCAAGAAAATGCCCTACAGACATGCCTACAGGCAATCTGATAGAGGTTCCTTTTCCCATTTGACTCTATCTTGTGTCAAATTGATAAAACACTAACTAGGACTCTATATAGACATAGTCACACACACTAACTTATTATATTCACATAATGTATATGTATATATGTAACATATATATTACAATATATAAAAACACATACATATTTTATAACATATAATTTATAAACAAAAGCTCTGACAAATTCTGACCAACTAGATTCCTACTATATATCTATAACATACATTATTATTTAATATATATAAAACACACACACACACACACACACACACAAACACACAAGCTAACAAACTAGAGATTCCTCAGGTCCCTGCTGAAGAGCACTCACCAAGAAGGGCTGGAATATTGTTTGGAGACTGGTTAAGTACGAAATGAAACTGTGCATCAGCTTGATCCATTTTGTCACCTTCGAGGAGACAGAAGCAGGCTCTTCCCAACAAATGGTTCTGTAATATATAGACTTTACTAAGACCAGAAACATTTACCAAATGCCAAGCAAGCACAGAGGGCAGAAGCACAGCATTCCTCTCTTAGTGGCCAGCATAACTACCATGAAGACAAATGAGAAGTTTACCCTGAGATGCAAATCTGTGCTGGTAACAATGACAAAACAAAGGTCACAATTCTTAAAATCTGCTTGAAACTCACCTAAGAACACTGGGATTATGGATTCAACATGTACATATATACTAAATCTGTCCAGATTTAACAGTATAAGGACTAATACAATTCTGATTTTAATAAAACCTTCATGACTATATCAAGTTATTTTAGTAAAAATTCTTTTTACAAAGAATTTGCTACACACATATTTTGCTTTCATGTGGTATTTTGGGCTCTCATAAATTCAGACAAATTTGACTTACCTGATCATACATAATAATTTTATCAGCCATTGTATACAACAAGGTTGCCTGTGTAATAAGGTCCTTCTTATTGTCTTTGTTCTTTTCTTTCCGAGCTTGTTGCACATAGTAGGCTGCCAATGTATCCAAGCAAGTCATCTGGTCTTTCTCATGGTCTCGATAGTCCAAGTTGCCATCTATCCGTGCTGCTTCCAGCAACTTTACGAACTCTTCCGTTTTCCCTTGCTTGTAGTACTCCAGCTAAAGGCAACGGATGAAATTAATATCATTAAATATGTGTCCACATACAAAAACTACACAAATATTTACAGAACCTTTATTTGTAATAGCAAAATTTGGAAGCCAACTATTGATTAACAAGTCAATAAACCAGCTGTTGTATATCTCTGTGATGAAAAGGAGTTAAGCCACTAACAGCTACCACAACATAGATAAATCTCAGAATAATTGTGCTCAAAGAAGCCTGTCCACCAAAGGAATATGTACTGTGCGATTCCACTTCCTTAAGACTCTAAAAAATACTTAGCAACAAACATGCAACTAGTGGGACTGGAGACGGCTTAGGGGTTTAAGAGCCTGGCTGCTCTTCCAGAGGTCCTGAGTGGAGGCTGGAAATAGAAGGGTTGGGGAAGAACAGTGGAAAGAACTCTGGGGCGATGGTCACATTCACTGCCGTCACAGGTCCATTCAGACTTAATACTAAATGGTACAGTTCACACATAGTTTATCACAGGCCAACTAGACTTCAATAATGCTATTAAAACTGAAACCACAAAAGATATTTCTGCTTCTCATCTAGTAACAGTTTAACCCCAGCACTGAGGAAACAGAGACAGGTGGGTCCTGGAGCTTTTTGGCTAGTCACTCCAACTGAAATGGGGAGTTCCACGGTTAGTGAGATCTATCTCAAAAACAATGTGGACGATGGTGGCGCACGCCTTTAATCCCAGCACTCGGGAGGCAGAGGCAGGCAGATCTCTGTGAGTTCGAGACCAGCCTGGTCTATAGCGCTAGTTCC
>NC_022015.1:2566722-2573827 GCF_000317375.1 Microtus ochrogaster | reverse complement strand
GAAACAAACAAAAAATGTAGACAGCCAGTGTTGACCTCTACATACAAACACATGCATACACCATACATACTACCCTCACCCTCACAGTAAAGAATAAATAGAATCCTAGCTAGGGATATAAATGGCCTACATGCTACAAGAAACTTCTCTAAAACCAACTTGAGCTCTGGTTTTAGTTCTAACAAAAATTACCAGTAACTTTGGGACAGATGAGTAACCTCCCTAGGCATCTATTTCATGGAGCTACATGCCATTAATAACAAATTCTACCAATTAATAACAAGATTAATGGCTTAATCTCTAGGTGACAAAAAAAACTTGACTCTTCTAGCCAAAAAGGCAATGTCTGTCAGTAATGCTACTTCTTTGTGTATCCACATGAGAATAGAAGACACTTTTTATTGTTTTTTATTTGGAAACAGTCTCAATATGTAGCCTAGAGTAGCTTCAAACATGTAATCCTCCTGCTTCAGGCCCTAAAACACCTGCTTTTAGAAATATGCCACTGCACCCCACTGGGAAGAAACTCTTTGAGCAGATGTCTCAGGAAACAAAAGCACAGACAGACAGAAAGAACTATGATAAATTACAGTCTGTACAGCAAAGGAGTCAACAGAGTGAAGGAGATGGCTTACACAAAATCCTTGCCAGTCTAACAACAGAGAATTCATCTCGAGAATACATAAAGAACTCAGACAACCACAAACAAACACAAGAATAAGTAAGCCACTCAAAAACAGGTTAATACTGTGACAAATACTTTCCAAAAGGTTAGTACAAACTATTAAGTACATAGAAAATGTCCAGCATCTTTAGCCACCAGGAAAGTGTATATGAAAAGTACACTGTGAGCTGGGCACGGTGGCACAAACCTACAATCCAAGCACTTGGGAGGTGAAGGAAGAAAAATTATGAGTTCAAAGCCAGCCAAATAGCAGGTTTGAGGCCAGCCTGGCCTATATGAGATTCTGTCCCAAATAACAACAGCATTACCCTAAACAACAACAGCAAACAAATCAGAGGATGGAAAGATGTTAAGAGCACTTGCTGCTCTTATAGGGGACCTGGGTTTGGTTACCAGCAAACTGATTGGCAACTAACAACTGTCCATACCTCCAGTTCTACAGGGTCCAATACCCTCTTCGGCCTCTGAAGGCATCAGGCACACATGGGTACACAAGCATACATGCAGGCAAAGCACTCATACACATACAATATGAATAAATCTTTAAAAACAAAACAAACCCTCCAAAAATAAAAAATTAAATTTTAAAAATTATATATGGAGATACTATCTCACCCTAGTTAAAATAGCTATATTCAACAACAACAATGTTGGTAAGAACCATCTATACCACCTCTAGTCTTATTCCAAAGATAATAAAGTAGAATATACAAAGACTACCTGCACATTCAAAAAAAAAAGTAATTTATTTATTTTTATTTCAAGTGGATTGGTGTTTTGCCTGCATGTACATTTGTGTGAGGATACCAGCTCTCCTGGAACTGGAGTTACAGACAGTTGTAAGCTGCCATGTGGGTGCTAGAAATTGAACCCAGATCCTCTGAAAAAGCAACCAGTGCTCTTAACTGCTGAGCGATCTCTCTGGTTCCCAGTACATCCATTTTTAGTGTGGCACTAACACAACAGCCAAGCTATGGAATCAGCCTAGCTGTCTATCAGTAGATAAATGGTAGATATACATCCATAAGAGAGTGTTATCTGGCCAGACAGAATGAATCATCTCATATCCAGGAAATGAATGGAACTAGAGGCCGTATAAAAGGTTAAGCATTGTACAGATTTTTTTTTTTTTTTTTTGTGAAGCTGGAATTGAGAAGAGAAAAAGAAAAGAAAGAGGATAACCTCAAAGTAAATGGTAGATATACATCCATAAGAGAGTGTTATCTGGCCAGACAGAATGAATCATCTCATATCCAGGAAATGAATGGAACTAGAGGCCGTATAAAAGGTTAAGCATTGTACAGATTTTTTTTTTTTTTGTATGTGAAGCTGGAATTGAGAAGAGAAAAAGAAAAGAAAGAGGATAACCTCAAAGTAGATGGATTACTAGAAGGGCAAGTGTCAGGATGGTAGATATGACCAACAAATTCATATATGGAAATGTCTCAGAGAAATCCATTAACATGCATACTATGCACTAAGTATATATATACACTTAAAATGAATACGTGAAAGACTGAGCAGGAAGACTAAAAGTTCAAGGCCAGTCTGGTCAACTTAGTGAGACTCTGTCTCAAAATAAAAGGTAAAAACAAGGTGGGGATATAGCTTAGTAGATGAGCGTTTGCCTAGCATTTGCAAGGACCTAGGTTCAATTCCCAAGATACTTAAAAAAATATGCCCGATTCCAAACCTATTTTTCTGAGCATCAACATAATATTAGGAACTTCTTACGTATCATTATATGAAAGCCACTGTAGCTTCCCAGTTTAGGAATGAATGGTGAGTACAGAGTTTATCTCACCACTTCTCATAAAAAGGAACATGGTGCTAGGGAGCAAAGTGTAAAGTTTTGAAAGGCTTTTCAGCTTGGATTTTGTTGAGAATTTCCAGCAACATTCATATTATGGAGGCAGCAACAGATGTGACAAAAAAACACACGAACGTAAGACTGAGATAAACTTCACTGCTCTGCATTAGCTTGGAGCCTAATCACCTTCGAGGAGTTTTAGAAGAAAAGCTACGGAAAGCGATGCTTACACAGTCTATCTATCTATGCATAAGCCAAGCTTCCTCGAATCACCACTACGTAATTAAAACCTTGGTGTAGAGAACTATTTGCCTTAAATGAATCTTGTATTTATCAACAGATATTAATTTCCCAGTGGAGTTGGGCAGCCTTTAATCTTAGCTCTCGGGAGGCAGATAGGTGAATCTCTGAGAGTTCAAGGCCAGCCTGGTCTACAGAGCAAGTTCCAGGAGGCCCCCAAGTTACAAGAAACCCTGTCTTGAAAAACAAAAACAAACCCCAAAAAAACAAAAAACAAAACAAACCAAATATTTACCAGTGGAGCTGTTCTTAGGCTGTATAACTTTCATCGTTTTCTGTAGACCAGGTTGGCCTCAAACTCAGAGACTGACCTGCCTCTGCTTCCCCAGTGCTGGAATTAGGGCTGTACACCACCGTGCCTGGCAACACTGATTTTTCACACAGATCATTTCATCATGTAAATTGATCTGATTTAATCATGTAGGCTATTACTGTACATGAAAACCAAAAGCACATATTCCCAATCAACAAATAATATGCTATATGAATACTAACCGCCAAAGCAATCCATATGTGCAGTTGTGTGTGTTCCTGTTTCAAAATACTGATAACTTCATCTCCCTCCGGTAACTGATCGAAGTCAAGTTCAATGACCTAAAACACAAAATAAATGTTTTATCTCCCTTCTTAAAATTCACGATTTTTTGAATGTTCATCAATACGCACTTTACAAAGGGTGTATATTCACTTTCAGTGCGGTGAACTAATACATGTTCTTATTTAGGGACCACATGGCAAATAGGTTGTAGTCTGATTTGGTGAGAGCACAGAGAAGCAGACAAACCCTGTTAGTTGTTCTCCCACCACTGAACTATAAAATTCCCAACTACGTGCTTATTCAAAAACAAAATGAAACCTTGTATAACCTATAATCCAATAAAGTGTTGATGCCATAGGTCTGGGATCTCGAGAAACACAACCCCAGAGGCCAGGCAAAGTTGAATGCCAACACAAAACACGGGGGCAGCGTTGTGTGTCATATACGTGCCTGAAATGTGGGCACCAAAAACAAGAAAAGTGTTCTGGAGATATATATATATATATATCCCAAGACTACCGGATTTTAGAAATAAATTCTACCTCGATCAGAAATTAAAGTGTGAAATATCCAGTGAAGCTTTATTCAGACAAACCGCACAACACCCATGAGTGGGTCATGGCCACCCAGCACTCGGAGCGGCTAAATCTCGGGCCCCTTAACTCGCAGAGCGAGCAGTGTAACAATGTGCCTAGACAGTCTCTTCTTCGAAGGCTCTAAGAGCGACCTCTGAGATCCCCAGGGAGGTTAAAAAAAAAGAAAGAAAGAAAGAAAAGATTGCAAGTTTGAGCAGCAGGTAGACCCGGGGGACATCAAGTGCCCTCTGCAATCGGTGAGGTTTACCCGGCGCTCACACCCCTGCCCCCGGAATTAGGAAGACAGCCGAGTCGAGGACTGTCAACAAGGAGAAGCTGCAGGCGAACTTTCGCGAAGTCCTTGCAGCCAGAAAGGCGAACAGGTGAACGGAGCCTCGGTCGGGGAGCTCTCCGCTCAGAAGCCAAGCGGAGCAAAGTCGGCGCTGGGATCGTCCAAGTTCACAGCCCTCCCCCGCTCAACACTCGGCACCCACCTCGTCAGTATCCCGGAGGGGAATCTCGATGGACCCTCGCGACATGGCGAGCTCGGGAAGAGGGCGCTCCTCACTCCGCCGCTCGACAGCTCGCTGTCCTGGCTTCCAGCCGTGTAGCGGTGACCGCACAGCAGACCGAACCGCCTCAGCTCCGGCTTCTCCCTCTCTATCGGCCGCTGAAACAACGAGCCTCTGACTGCGAGCGACCACTTCCGGAGGCCCCGCCCCCTGTCCCGGAAGCACTATCGGGAGGGCGTGTCCCGCTCGAGCTCCGCCCCGCGGCTCTGGCGGGTTCCTCTCTGGAAAGACGGATCTTTCAGAGCTTGGGGTGTCGGCCGCAGGTGACTCGAACGCGTTCGGGAGCCCGGCGTCAGCCCGAGTGGCCCGAACGGAGGTCAGCACAGGCCCGCGCCCATGGAGAAGAGCGTGGAAGGCAAAGCCACGCCCCGCGGCGGGGAAGGGCCTCCGATGACGAACTAGCACATGGGCGGGTCCTCGCCGGGACCCCCTAAGTTTCTCGGGGGACAGCTCAATCACGTATCAGTGCTGCAGTCGTTTCGTCTTTCTGCAGCCCGTTTGTGCAAGTCACACTGATGATATCTTTGTGACTAGTTTAAACAGACATGCTCGGTGAATTCCGAACTTATGGTGATAAAGCACGAATTATTTTTATTTGTTGCATTATTTATTTTTATATGGGGACACGCGGCCGAATGTCAGACGGATGGCGGTCAGGAGACACCGTGTCTCTTCCTACTCTGCCAGTCCTGGGGATCGAACTCAGGTTGTCAGGGTTGGTGCCAGGCAGCTTTACCTGCTGAACCATATTGCTGGCCCTGTTTTATTTTTTGAGACAGGGTCTCACTCTGTACCCCAGGATGACCTGAAACCACTGACCTGAGCCTTCTGATTGCTGTGGTTATAGACATGAACTTGGGCACCTGGCTTTTGTATATTTTGTATATAATTGGAAGCACAATTAAAAGAAACCACTAGATTTGACTTAAATAAATCAGAAGAATTTGATTAAACCTAAATAATGAAATTATAGAACTTGGAAGAAATCATCTTAACTAATGATTTCATGATAGAAGAGTATTAAATTAGTTTTCTGTGTTTGGGCTAATAAAGTAAATAAGGGAAGAATCTCAAGTAAATAAGCGAGTAAAAAGTGCCAGTTTAGCTGGGCACAGCGGTGACCGCCTTCAATCCCAGCTCTCAAGAGGCAGGGGCAGGTAGGGTCTTGTGAGTTGATTCTGTGAGTTTGAGGCCACCCTCCTCTCTATCGAGTTCCAGACTAGTCTGAGACTTCATGAAAGAGAGACCCTGTCTCAAAACAAGCAAACAAAAGAACAGAGCTACTCCCACTCCCAACTGCAAGTATTTTCAGGAATAGCCCTGGCTCTTCCTCCTCATTTCTTCTGCTGAGCCAAAGCCACTATTATCCCTCGGTCATCTTTACTTGACTCCATCTACTTTGCATCCAAGCTCCATCCCCGTTTCTGCCATATTTACACTAGGTTTAAAAAAAAAAAAACCGAGCTGGGTGGTGGTGGCGGTGCACGCCCTTAATCCCAGCACTTGGAAGGCAGAGGCAGGCGGATCTCTGTGAGTTCGAGCGCAGCCTGGTCTACAAGAGCTAGTTCCAGGACAGGCTGCAAAAGCTACAGAGAAACCCTGCCTTGAAAAACAAAACAAAACAAACAACAAAATAACCCAATTCATTTATGTTTTTCCTCTCAACTCTCTTAAAACCCTTGAGGAGAAATTGTATTAAATTTACATTTTGACTTAATGGTCGTGTAACTATTTACATGTGTTGGTGTAAAAGAATTCCAAAATAGACCGTAATGGAGTATAGGGTGGCCAGGAACAAAAGAACAGTTTCCGATTTCATAAATGTTTGGATTAGTGCTTACCAATATAAATATAGTGCTAACTACATATGTAATTTTAAATCAAGTTTTTTAGGCAAGAATCTCACTGGGTAGCCTTGAATGGCTTGTAGCTCACAGTGTAGATCAGGTTGGTCTCAAACTCACAGAGATTCATCTGGCTCTGACTTCCCAATGCTTGGATTAAAGGTGTGTGCCACCATACCTATCAAGACTTAAAATTTTAAACTGCCACATTAAAACATAAAAGCCAGATGAAATTAATTTTAGTAATACATTTGTTTTGTTTTTTTGAGACAGGGTTTCTCTGTAGCTTTGGAGCCTGTCCTGGAACTAGCTTTTATAGACCAGGCTGGCCTTGAACTCACAGAGAGTTGCCTGCCTCTGCCTTGAGTGCTGGGATTAAAGATGTGCACCACTGCTATAGAGATGGATAATTTGCATTGGCATGGATCTTGGTTTATTGATACAAATTTAACGTAAATTTTGTTATATGTGTATTTCTGCTCTTGATTAAGGTATCGTGTTTGTGTAGCTCATTTAAGAATGTAATGTATATTTAAAAAATAAAGGGTAATAGATAATTATATGTAATAGTCAGGCTTGTAGTCATGTTAGATTTTCTAGATGTATAGAGATATATTTCAGTTAGATAGGTATTCTTCAACTCTTTCAGAGACCTTCAGAATATGGCATTTAAAATGTTTAAGAACTTAGGACTTTTCATGACAGTGAGACATGTCTGCTCCTGGCAACACCAGTTACTTCAAGAGGAAGATGGGCATTGAAGAGGCTCCTTATGGAGTTG
>NC_022015.1:2562714-2565606 GCF_000317375.1 Microtus ochrogaster | reverse complement strand
TGAGAAGAATCCTCGTGTGGTGGTCGTTCTTCCTCGTTGGTCGAGAAGTTCGCCGCAGATGGAGTTGAAGAATAGATAGGAAGTAGGTATAAATATTGTAACTGTAATTCTTGCTTAATAACTGTTTTGTTATATGTAATTTTGCTATGTTAAAGCCTTCTTTTTGTTTAAATAGAAAAGAGGAAAGGGTGTGGGAGGTCCTTCTGTCTATGTGTTGCTTTTATTGGTTAATTAATAAAGAAACTGCTTTGGACCTATAGCAGGGCAGAAGTTAGGTAGGTGGGGAAAACTAAGCTGAATGCTGGGAGGAAGAAGGGCAGAGTCAGAGAGATACCAGGGAGCCTCTGCCAGAGTCAGACATGCTGAAACGTTAGCCAGTAAGCCACAGCCTCGTGGTGATACATAGATTAATAGAAATGGGTCAAATTAATATGTAAGAGTTAGCCAATAAGAAGCTAGAGCTAATGGGCCAAGCAGTGATTTAATTAATACAGTATCTGTGTGGTTATTTCAGGGCTAAGCAGCCTCCTCCTAATACCATCAACTGCCAGGCAGTAATGCATTTATTTAACTCAGTAAATCCAGGATACTATTATTTTAACTGATGGTTAATATTAAAGTTGAGTTACAAGTTACATTTTTCCTATTAGGTCTTGGAAATCCAGCATGTATTTTAAACAAATATACTTAACTTAGTTGTTTTACTTTATTTGGGTCAATATTTATATTTTCTAACATTTGTAGTTGGAAAAGGAGTCACATACCTCATTTTTCCATACTTTCAATGAATTAGAATTAAAATTCAGCCCTCCACTTGGACGAGCCATATTTCAAGTGTCCTCACATGCAGGTGATGAGTACTGGTTTGGGCAGTACATTTATTTATCACATGACAAATCATATAAAAATACACATACTGCCAGTCAGTGGTGGCACTCACCTTTGATCCCAGCACTCGGGAGGCAGAGGCCGGAGGATCTCTGTAAGTTTGAGGCCAGCTTGGTTTTTAAGAGCTAGTTCCAGGACAGGCTGCAAAGTTACAAAGAAACCCTGTATCAAAAAACCAAAACCAAACACACACACACACACACACACACACACACACACACACACACACACACACGAGTGGTGGGTGGTGGCTGTTACTCTGAATGTCCCAAAACCTCCAGGATACAAAGGTCCCTGGTAGATGTTTGGTCTTTATTTACTGGTAACCAGAGATACCCTAACTGATAGTGGAGAGCTCAGTGGTTCACTAAGAAAGGAACTTTATTTAGATTGAGATTTGGAAGAAGTAATAATTAATAGTAAAGTTAGTGTGATTTGCGTGGGATGGGTGTGTACTAGAAAGGGGAGCTCATGAATCCAGAAGAAAGCCACATGACTGGAACACAGAGCATTAGTGGCTAGTGGGTGAGCAGACTTCCGGCATGCTGGGCTTCAGCTGTGTAGAACAAAGGCTGTGGCATTGGTCAGTGCTGATGTCGCACAGCAGGAAATGCAAATTACTCTGTGCTCTGAAATAAACCATACAGGACAATGTCTAATCAGCTAGCATCTCCAAAGGGGAGACTAGTTAGCAGTTCTCCTATGATACTGATTCTCAGACAGAACAATTTATTTGCTGACTTTAAATGTGAGTTTGGAGATAGAAGATCATTTGGAACCATGTGGGAAATGGCTCTTTTCCTACCATGAACTGAATTTTAAACCTGGAAACTTTGGTGAGTATACATTTGATGAAGCCGTCCTTTCCTGAACTCGCCTAAACACTCTTGCAAGATTTTTAATTTAAAAATTGTATTTAGTGTTACTGTTGTGTGTAGAGGACAGCAGACACCTCCAGGAGTCTCTTCCTTCATCTAGGGATCAACCTTAGGTGTCAAGTTGAGCTTCAAGGGCTTTTACCTCCTGAGCCATCTCACTAGCGCACAAATGGTTTTGAAGGTTGTTTTTCTGTATCTGAGAACAACTTTGCTATGGGTGCCTCCTCCCACCCCTTCCAGATTTATTTAAGTGTACGTGTGAGTATATGGCACATGTGTTCAAGTGCCTGTGGAGGACAGAAGGTCGTGGATGCCCTGGAACTGGAGTTACAGGCAGTTGTAGCACGTGGATGCTGGGTTGTTCTTTTATAAGAGTAGTACACAGCTGTAACCTTTGAACCACTTCTAGCCTACACCCTCCCCACCCTACAACCCCTCCTACCCCTCTCTTTGGGTTTTGTCTTAGATACAGTGTGACTGAAAAGTTTTGTTGTTGTTAAATATTCAGTGTTCTGCCTGCATGCCTGCAGGCCAGAAAAAGGCACCAGACCTCATTACAGATGGTTGTGAGCCACCACAGGGTTGCTGGGAATTGAATGCAGGACCTTTGGGAGAGCAGACAGCCTTAACCACCGAGCCATCTCTTTGGCCCCTTTGCTTTATTTTTTCGAGACAGAGTTTCTCAGTGTAACAATACTGTCTGTCTTGGAACTCGCTTGGTAGACCAGCCTGGCCTCAGAATCATTGAAATCTGCCTGCCTCTGCCTCCCAAGTGCTAGGATTAAAGGTGTGTTCCACCATTACTTGGTAAAAAGTTTTAAAAGATATGCATTTATCAGTGAGAGAAAAAGAATGAGAAATTTGGCTCTGTGGCTTTAGATTGTTCTGTGAACTTGAAAATGCACTGGAAAGTGAAAGAAGGCGGTCTTAGATTGCTTAGGAATCACCCATCCCAGTGGCACGACACATTGCTAATAGCTTTAAGGTGGTGGAGAAGTGAGTGTGTTTAAGATGCATCTCGGGGCTGGAGAAATGGCTCAGTGGTTAAGAGCACTGCCTGCTCTTCCAAAGGTCCTGAGTTCAATTCCCGGCAACCACATGGTGGCCCACAACCATCTGTAATGAG
>NC_022015.1:2560655-2561303 GCF_000317375.1 Microtus ochrogaster | reverse complement strand
GTCCAAGTCCAGAGGAACTTCACGAACAGACGGCATGAAGACAGGGTAGTGAGCAGGCAGCCGCAGAGAGCAGTGGTAGGCAGAGGACCAGCAGCAGCACAGTCCTGGCAAGTGTGACCTAGGCTCAGCTCCTGACATAGTGCAGCCAGCTTCTTGTTCTCCCCTGACTGTGGCGGATACTGATTAGGTCAGATGTGTTAAAGCTGTGGATGCAGTTTCTGAGTGATTTCAAAGATTTTGTTTCACTTAGCTCGACTGAGCAATGTCTGTTCACAAAATGCTGAGCTCTAGTGGCTGTGGTGGCACATGCCTTCAATCCTGGCTCTGAGGAGGCAGAGATGGGGATCTCTGTGAGCTCGCAGCTAGCCTGGTCTACATATAGGGTTCTGGATCAGCCAGGGCTAAATGGTGAGACCTCATCTACAACAAAACAAATAAACAATGAAAACAACAAAAATTCTGAGTTCCATGTTGGGCCTGTGTGCCCCAGGTCAGGATGAAGCAACAAGCATGCTTAGTAACCATGAACATATGAAGTGTGCTTTGTGAGGGCTGTCCTCTGTTGCTGGCGTGTAGCCAGTGGCCATGTTAAACACACAATGAGCCAACCTGGAAAACAAGCTACTTCATATTTTTGACACAATATCT
>NC_022015.1:2541337-2543963 GCF_000317375.1 Microtus ochrogaster | reverse complement strand
AAAAAAAGAAGTGTAGGTTATCAGCTACAAGTACCTTGTGCATATTAACAAAGATAATAACAGCTACAAATTATATCTTAAGAAAATTACATATAGGGAAAGCATTTGCTGCTATTGCAGAGGACCTGAGTTTGGTTTTCAGTATCCACATGGTGGATCAAAACTATCTTTGACTCCAGCTCCAGGGGATCAGATGCCCTTTTCTGGCTTCCAAAGGCACCCAGACACACACACACACACACAGAGGCACAGAGGTGGGGAGAGGAAGAGAAAGAGAGAGAGGAAGAAAAATTGAAATTTTAAAAATAAAATAAATCTTTTAAAAATAAGTATAGATTTTTGCACAGGTCTGTATTTCAGGTTGGCTTGCCTGGTCTGGGGCTCCCCAAGCCAATGGGTAAATGTAGAAATGGTCCTTAAGTGTGTGCTCTCCTCAGAATGTCTGGGCAGGTTATTTAACCTCTTTGGTTGATCCTTATTTCCTCTGGTAGTAATTGAATAATAGCAACTGGGAGGCTGTGGATGTTTACTTGTATCAGAATATTACATGCTGAAGGTCATTTAGTTTTTCAGAGCAACCCCCTGACATGAGCAGTGTAGTCCATGTGCGGTACAAGCGATGGCAGGTAGGTAGCAGTCACATCTGTCTCCCGTGATGACGGGAAAATGAGACAGTGATGCTTGATTGGCACTGTTTCTACATCACCCACCATCTTCGTGTCCGCATCTTCGTGTCCTTTGCATTTTCTCTCACTTAAAGTGGGGCAGAGTTTTTTTTCTTTCTTTTCTTTGGTTTTTTGAGACAGGGTTTCTCTGTATAGCTTTGGAACCTGTCCTGGTACTCACTCACTCTGTGGCCCAGGCTGGCCTTGAACTCACAGAGATCCACCTGCTTCTGCCTCCCAAGTGCTACAATTAAAGGTGTGTGCCATCACTGCCTCACAGGGGACAGGGTTTCTTTTTTCAAAAAATATTTATTTATTATGTATACAGCATTTTGCCTGCATGTATGTCTGCATGCCAGAAGAGGGCACCAGATCTCATTATAGACAGTTGTGAGCCACCATGCAGTTGCTGGGAATTGAACTCAAAATCTCTTAACTTCTGAGCCGTCTCTCCAGCCCAAGAGGATGGAGTTTCTTAGCTCTTCCTTCCTGCTTTCCTTGTCCCAAAGAGCAGCTAGACCCCCTCCTCTTCTTTTAAAGACCTTACTATTGATGGTTTTGGAGGAGGGAGATAAATGTTAAACCAGGCTTAAATGAATTTCAAGCAGAATAGAATCTTGACAAGAATACGCTTTAAGGCCAGTGACAAGCCAGATCACGGCACCACAAACCTAAATTTTCTGGCATCTGCTATGTATTACTTCTGCTCTAGGAAGGCTTCCGCTAAAACTCTGTCAAAATTAAAACGTGTCAAAAGTGTAGTTCCCAGTATGGTGAGCACCCTCATGACTGCCTCACAACCATCTGTAACTCTAGTTTCAGGGGATCTGGTGTCTTATTCTGGTTTCGGTAGGCACTGGGCATGTATGTGATATATAGACGAATGTGTAGGCAAACACCCGTACACATAAAAACAAAAACAGAAACATACAACTGAGTTCTGGAACTTGTTTGGCCGAGAAAGAAACAAAACAAGACAAATCAAAACGAATCAACTTGCTCTTTGGCGGAGACTGTTTTTGCTTGTCCCCCATGGGATTTTATGCCTAAAGAATGGTATAATGAGTCACGAAATTCTTTCTCAGCTATCGTACCTGCTTATCCCCTCAATTATGTGGAAAGCCAACTTGAGCATGGAATTCGTGGCTAGTAAAATTAATGGCTTAAGCAGAGTAGTAAACGTTGCCAGCTTCTCAGAGAGTTCACACCCGGGCCATGCTGACATGCCTTCGCTGCAGGGCAGGCTGCTCCCACGCAGCAGACCTGTTTACAGGGATAAGTTAAAAAGGCTCGGGATTTAAATGTCAGCACTATTTTTATTTCGAGTCTTTTTGCTTTGTTTGGAAAGATTCTCTTCCAACATTAATGGCATTTTAAAATAACTCTGTTAAAATGGGATGGAAGGAGATCTCGGTTTGCTTTTTGAGATCGGGTGTCTCTATATAGCCCTAGCTGTCTTTGGACTCACTATGTAGACCAGGCTGGCCTTAAACTCATACAGATCCTCTTACCTCTGTCTCCAGAGTGCTGGGATTAAAGGTGTGTGCCCCATGCTCAGAGAGAAGGAGAACTGTTTAAGGTTAAGAGAGGTCTTCTTATGTCTCAGAGATAAGCTCTGCTGCTCAAGTTCATCAGTGTAACAGGCTTCACCTGGGGGCTGAGTTAAACCCAGGTTTCTGGGTGCCTCCCGAGTATCTGATTCTTAGGAGTGAATTTTTACTGACTCTCCAGCTGATACCGGCACTGCTGGTTCAGGGCCCACACTTGGAGAACCTGAGGATGGAGGATTAATGCGTCAGACAATAGGAAAATGGCCGTATGGCAGGCAGCACACAGTAGGTCCAATTCGTGAAAGAACTCCAAAAGTTCCAGGACACGCGCCAAAGCTACACAGAGAAACCCTGCCTTTTAAAACTACAAAAAAAAAAAAAAAAAAAAAAAAAAAAAAAAAAAAAAAAAAA
>NC_022015.1:2539251-2541091 GCF_000317375.1 Microtus ochrogaster | reverse complement strand
TCTGGCAGTGGGAAAGGGTTTTTTTTTTCCCTTCCTCCCTCCCTCTGTCCTGAAACTCAGAGAGCCACCTGCCTCTGCTTCTCAAGTGCTGGAATTAAAGGTGTGTGCAGCACACCCAGCTAGCCGTGTTTTAGTTTCTTGAGTGTGTGTGGGGGTCTCTTATAGGTTAGGGCAATCTCATCTTTGCCCTGTACCCCAAGGCTGGCTTCCCAGTCCAACTGCTTCTCTCTCAGCCTCCTAGGTGCCTAGATTCCAGGTGTGACCCCCTCACCTGGCTTCTTGTCTTGCTTTTTAGGCAGAGTTTCATTCCACAGCTAAGCAGCTGAAGATGGCGCCTGAGCCTCCCAGCAACACTTCCCAAATGCTGGGATTGCTAACACATGCAAGGTTTTTATCTTTTCCTGCTTACTACTCACCATAGACACTGCCAGTCACAGAAATGCGTGTGAGGTGTTTCCCATGTATTAGGGAGTTCTCCATAAGTCTGGAGGTGCTGTTAATTTGACTCAGTTTGAGCACTATCTGCAGGGGATAGAGCCACAGCCCACAGATCAAGGCTTAGTACTTCCAGACTGCTATCACTTTCAGCTGCAGATTTCAAGTTCTATGTTGTGAGCCAGTATTTCCAACTTCAGCTGTAAACTGGGGGTTCCATTTCCTTGTGAGAGGAGCTCACAAACTCAGAGCATTGCCGGGTTACAGGCTGATTATAGTTGAAAACAAGTGAAAAAGATGAATAGCCAGAAAAAGAACCACAGGACAAGGTATGGTGGGAAGGGTGCTGGTCATCTGTGTCCTCCCAAGGTATGCCACCCTCCTGTATCTGGGCATCTAAGTCGTCTGGATGGCACAGTTTAGGGACTTTTATGGAGGCTTCATCATGCAGGCACGATCAGTTATCAACTCAGTCGCCAGCTTTTCTGCTTCAGTTGGACTGTTACCCGGAGAGCCCCAACGCTTCTCATCTCTGCCCGTGTCAGTGCTGGGGTTACAAGCATCGGCAAGACCATGACTGGCTTATGTGGGTGCTGGGATCTGAACAATGGTCCTCACAGTTGCCAGGCAAGTGCTCTTACTGACTGAGCCATTTTTCCAGGCCCTAATTTTCATACTTTGATGTGTACTTTGCATTTTGTTCCTATAAAAATTCTGTCAAGAAGAACCCCCCACGTGCACAAGGATCGTGCACTGGCTTGGTTTTGTGTGTCAGCTTGAAATGAGCTGGAGTCATCAGAGAGGAAGGAGCCTCAATGGAGGAAATGCCTCCGTGGATCCAGCTGTAAGGCATTTTCTCATTTAGTGGTCAATGGGGGATGGTCCAGCTCGTGATGGGTGGTGCCATCCCTGGGCTGCTGGTCCTGTGTTCTATAAAAAGGCAAGCCAGGGGAAGCAGCCCCTCCATGGCCTCTGCATCAGCTCCTGCTTCCGGGTTCCAACCCTGCTCGAGTTCCTGCTCTGAGTTCCTCCAGTGATGGACTATGATCTGGAAGTGTAAGCCAAATAAACCCTTTCTTCTCCAACTTGCCTTTTGATCAGGGTGTTTCATTGCAGCAATAGAAACCCTAACAAAGACAGATAGTATTTACATATATCTACACGTATATGTGAGTATCATACAAACATACTGAAATTATTTGCTATGTGAATGGACATACACCTTTTAAATTTTGATATAGATTCTAGAGTGAAACTGTAATTTGACGCATCCAGGCTGTGGACATAGCTTGCTGGCAGAGCATGCCACTTGGCATGCATAGGTTCCTGGGTTTGATCCCCAGGAAGTAGAAAAAGAATGTGCCAGGTCGTGGTGCTCACCTTTAATCTGAGAATTTGGGAAGCA
>NC_022015.1:2536517-2538861 GCF_000317375.1 Microtus ochrogaster | reverse complement strand
TTTTTTTTGTCAGTTTGCTAAATGAAAACAAACTGTTTTAATTTCTTCAACCATACCAGAGAAGAACTTCTCATATGTTCAGAGTTTTCTGTATTTATTTTTCTATAAAGTATTTTTATACTTGGCACAGCCTTCTATTGGCTTCACACACACACACACAGACACAGACACACACACTCATTTATACCAGTTTTTTTTAAGCTAAGGAAAAGAACTCTTTGGCAAATCTGTTTCATGATATATGTACATACATACACACACACATATATGTATATATATACATATATGTTTTCACTCAGCAGCGAATGCGGGGTGTAAACAAGGTAGAATGACACACACACACACACACACACACACACACACATATATATATATATGAACACATGACAGTACAGCTCATTTCTCTGTGTGCTAACCATGTAGAGTACGGGGTAGAGATGTTAAAGTCTTTCCCAGGCCACGCAAAGGCAGGTGGAAAAGAATTTATCTCTTATGTAGTCTGCAGAGAGGTCCACATTGAGATATCGGCCCATGTGTGAATGTTGTTTAGAATCAGAACAATGGGGCAAGAGAGAGCAGACAGAAAAGAGCAGGAGACAGATACCAAGGGATGCCAGTTCCCAGAGTCTGGAAGAGGAGGGGTCAGCCAGGGGCAAGAACAGAAAGACCGGTGGGCACCATCTTCCAACCTTGCTTTGCGGGCTTCCGAGGCTTCCAGTGCTTAGATGGTAGGCCGGTGTGTCCTTCCTACCCTCTGCTCAGGCTGCCCCTCCCCCCACTTTGTGCTCCTGGCTTCATCTCTCCCGACTCCATGGCCTCTGTCCCTTTGTCCCTTGCTCCTTTGTTAGTGGGTTGCCTCTTTCTCCCCACCCCACCCACACCCCAGAGCATCTAATTTTCAGCCTGACTGGCTGTTGGGTTGATTTAGAGCAAGATGTGGTAGGGGTAGGGATTGTTTCTTTCTTGTTCCTTTTCCTATCCATAGTCTGACACGGTATCTAGCAAATAGCAGGCGTACAGTGAGTTTGACTCAGGAATGAATAAGCTTTTTACCCGACTGGGACTCTGTAAAGCAGCTTTAACCCTTTCTACCTTTTTTGGGAGGTGTTGATTGTGTTTTTGTTTTTTAAGGCAGGGTTTCTCCCTGTAGTTCTGACTGTCTTGGAACACACTCTATAGACAGGCTGGCCTTGAACTCTGGGATCTTAAATCCTTGCCTCTGCTGGGATTAAAGGTGTGCACCTCCACTGCCCGGATACCTTCTTGTTTTTTAAGAAACACACTGAGGACAGGATCCTTGGAAGAAGAAAGTGACTTCTTGCATAGGGCTCTAGCATAGCAAGTAGTGATGGGGGTAAAGACGTCAGCACGCCTGTTTTAGGGACGGTTGACAGTTGCTGGGGAGCCAGAGGCTGTGCAGGCCAGAGCCCAGTAGGGGGCAGCAGAGGGCCGTGAAGGGCCTGTTTCCCCGGGATCCTCCTGCAGGTCCCCAGCTGAGCAGCCACAGCCTGGGTTTCTCTAGTTCTTTGCAGTACTCTAGTGCTTGACAAAGTAAAGACAGAGTTAAGGCAGCCTTACTCCGGTGCTGAGATCTGCTGATACCGTAGCACAGATGCCACACTGCTGATACCGCACTGAGCATCAGTGTCTTCCTGTGGTTCCTGGAAAAGAGGAAAATGAGATAGGAAGACAAGGGTGGGGGTGGGAGCTATGAAGAGGTTGCCCAGAACCCAAGTGGAATGGTGACAACAAGGGGGATCTAGGGCCCTGTTTGCTACAGCCACACCGGGAGCTAGGGAGGCTAAAAGTGTCGGTCCAGGACATTCATGCTCAGAGATAACTTTGTTTTCCTTCAGTCCTCCTTTTTTGTTGGTAAGGTGTATTGTGTGTGTGTGTTTTAAATGTTCAGCCCATCATGGGCACTGCTAGGGAAAAGGATTTTGCACAGGTTCCTGGGGGCCATTGAGGTCACAGCAACAGTGACCAGAGTGCAAGGTTCTGCGTGGAAACACTTAGTCCGGGATTCTGGTTTCTCACCTCGTACTCTTTGCATAAACACACATCCTCAGCGTGATTTAAGTCTAGAATCAAGTCACACTCAGTCCCCAGCTGCCTAACACCACCAACACAACCTCAGTTCCTTGACAGTGCCTTCGGGGCTGCAACTGCTTTAGGAATAAACACGGAAGCAAAGCAGCTGCGGAAGCTGTCGACTATTCTGTTACCCCAAAAGCCCAAGGTAGCAAAAGCCGAGGGGGATATGCAGATGAGAGACTTGCAGACAGAGCTGACAATGACAACCCCACCCCCAAATTGGGAACTTCAGAACAGCCTGTGTCACCTC
>NC_022015.1:2531613-2535886 GCF_000317375.1 Microtus ochrogaster | reverse complement strand
TCAGGACTTCTGGAAGAACAGCCAGTGCTCTTAACTGCTGAGCCATCTCTCCAGCCCCCCAAAATGTGTAGCCTCAAACTCATGATCTTCCTGCCTCTGCCTCCTTTAGCAAATCCTACTGGCGTGCGCTATCACAACTGGCCAGAGCTCTTGACGGGAAGCCTAGAGCAGGTCCAGCCTCTCCTTCCCGTCTGTCTTTTGATCTTGTGATCCTTGGTGTGACCACAGGCACAGTTCTTGGAACTTCCCATAGGAGGACAAGTGTTTAAACCAGGACCCACACAGCCTCTCTGCCTTCAAACCTGGAGAAGGATGACTCTCTATGCGGGTCTTTGTTTCTTGTAGGGGCTGAGATGAGAGTCAAGCCAGTGTCTTTGGATCAGGAGGCCAGGAAACCTTCTTGGCTGTCGTCCTCCACCGCCAGCCCCTCTAACTGCTCGAGAAGTGGATGTTACTCACACACTTTGTGGACAGATGATGAAATGTCTCAGCAGGCACATCAACACATCGTGGAGCTCAAACACTGTGGGTGCCTCTCCAGGACGGAATGACTGAACTTGGGCGGCCTGCATCATGTACGTGATCTGCTTTCGGCACGCTTTTTGGAGGAGAAAGGATTTGTGAAGAGCTAAGATTTCAAATGTTCTTGTATATTTATCTGACTTTTTGCAGGAGGTGGAGGGAGCAGGGAGGAGGGCCTCTCACGGTAGGTTCTACTTGTGAGTAGGAGAAGCAAGGTGAACCTCAGAAAGGCATTTTCTGGACCAGTGCTGTGGCTCAGCTGGTGAACAGCTCAAAGCATGAGGTCCGGAGTCGGATCCCCAGCACCCTGGGTGTGGTGGTGCACACTTATAATCCCAGCTCTGGGAACACAGAGGCAGGCCTCGAGCACCAGGCCAGCCCCAGATGACAGTGAAAGACCTTGTCTTAAAAATCATGATAGAAGGCTGGAGAAATGGCTCAGGGCCTCAGAGGACTTGGGTTTGATTCCCAGCATCCACATTGCAGCTCACAGCTACCTATAAATTCAGTTCCAGGTGATTCAGCACCCTCTTCTGGCCTCTTTAGGTACTGCAAACACTTGGTACAACCACAGACATGCAAGCAAAACACTCATACATATTAAATATGAATAAGTAAACCTTAAAAATAAGAAATGAAAACTGCTGATTCTCCTGAGGAAGGATGCCTGAGATTGGGCTTTGGCTTCCACATGCATGTGCACTCACGTGAACCCACACTTACATGGACACCCACCCACACGAATACTGCCTACACATCAGCACCCACCCACACGAACACATGCACATGAGTACACACACACGAACACATGCACATGAGCACACACACACGAACATACACACTTCAACACACTCACATGAATACCCACCTGCATGAACACTCACCCACATAAATAACCACCCACACCAATACACACACACACGTGAACACGTACATATACATACACAAAAGGAAGGAGGAAAGAGAGAGAAAGAAAAAGGAAAGAAAGAAGGAAGAAAGGAAGGAAGAAAAGAGGCCCAGTGAGCCTGCCTTACAGGAAGTTGGCGCCTAGACTTGGAGCCCAACTATGGGTTTAAGTTCTCTTTTTTTTCCCACTTCATCATATATTTATTTTACAATATTATTAAAATAGCACTTATATCAGGAGTGGGGCTCGAACCCACGCAGACATATGTCCATTGGATCTTAAGTCCAACGCCTTAACCACTCAGCCATCCTGGTACTGGCTGGGTTTAAGTTCTAGGGCCATGATGCTTGCTCTATGATATCAGGGAGTATGGCAAACTATCAAGTTTTGAGTTTCAGGCCTGAATACGAGAACTACTTCCTTGGGTCTTGGTGTAGGTCCAACCAAAACCCACAAGTAGAGCACTTATTTGGGTGCCTGGCTCCCCAAAGAGCAGCTGTTCCCACACTGCAGAAGACACAGCGCTGAGCAAGTTTGCAGGCACTCGGGAGTCCTTTTCTACTAAAAATGGCCACACTCAGTCTGAGAGGTGCAGGGAGGCAGTTATGAACAATTCGTCCTTTCTCTTTTTCCCCTTGGGAGCAGAGGTGGGGGCAGGTTGGTGGGCAATGGAGCACGCTGAGCCACATGCTGCCCCTGGTCCAGACTGTTGGTGGGAAAGAAGGAGGAGTTCTTACCGCACAACAGAAGGCCATGGAGGCATCAGGAAATGGCTGAAGTCTTCTGAATCCAGACGGCCAGATGCTAATCTTCACTGCCACATTACTCACCAGAGGAGATCCACCTCTGGTGTGTCTGGTGTTTCCAGAGAGGGTTAACTGAGCCACTCCATGGCTGGTGCCTTCACCATCATGATGAACCTCTCGACTGAGCCAAAGTAGACCCTTCCTTCCTTCGCCTGTGCTTGTCAGTTATTTCTGTCACTCCAACAAGCCACGTGACTAATACACCTGGCCTTTAAGAGTCCATGCCCTTCTCGTGTCTGGCCTTGGAGTCAAACTGGCTATGGCAGGAAGCCTGCCCACCATGCCTGGCCAGGGCCCTCAGGGACAGCAAGATTCAGGGAGTAGTGTATGTTAGGTCTACTCTGGGAGCAAGTGGGAAGCAGGCGAGGTAAACAGGGCATGCATTTAAGGAGATGGCTCTTACGTTTGTACCCTGACCTTGCATGAGCCTAATGGGGGGGTAACCCCCATAATGTACAAAACTTAGAACTTGGGACACCTTCCCTGCCTCATGCTGGGGCCATGGGGAAGCTGGCTTCATGTCACTGTTTTGTTTCAGAGCAAGGGAGACGTCATCTGCTTCGTGAAGGGTGTGTGTGTGTGTGTGTGTGTTCACATCAAGGATGAACACTTGGCTGTACTCATCTGACTTCAAGGTAGACCAGGGGATCTGACTCAGGTCTATATTCTCTTGGGCAGAAGGTCTGTCGTCAAGGAGCTACACCAGAAAGTACCAGGCTTCTCTCTCCTCCTCTCTCACGGGGACAGCAGTGGTCCAGAATGGAGCTGAGGATTCTGTGGAGGAAAGTACCTCAGCACCTACCACAGTGTGGCAGGTTCTCAAAGCTTTCCATAACTCAGGACTCTGGCTCAGCCCACCTCGTCCCGTTTCCGAGTTTCCACAGATAGAATGAAGAAATCACCTGTGCCTAGTCTTTAGATGCCTGGGGACATACTGAGTTTACTCAGGTGTGTTGGTGGGCTTTGACTCCTTCCTAACTGTTTCCTGGAGCTTTCTTCATTTCTTGCCATGTGGACCTCGACAACACAGCAAAGACTGGAAAACTAGAACTTAACATTTCCCAGAATCCCTTGCAGCTGGGACACGCCAGGGTTTCTGAAGCACTGTGGGAGGACAAAGGCCACACTTCTGTTCCTGCACTTCCTGCTGGCCTTGAAATGGTGGAGCTGACTGGCCTTTCTCTGGCAGTATAGGCAGACATCATTCGGCCATCAACTTGGGCACTGGGAAGCAAGGGGTGCACATTTAATCGGGTGCCTATGGCAGCATTGGCTCCGGAGAAGGTAGGGTCCTGGTTAGAGGGGCCCTGCTGCTTGCTTGGTGGTCCAGGTTTTCTGGGAGCCTTGCTGAAAGCTTAGCCTAAACTATTCTCTAAAGAAATCCCTTCTGGTGATTCTGTAAGACACTTAATCCCCTGTTGTGAATCTGGACTGGCCG
Source organism: Microtus ochrogaster (assembly GCF_000317375.1). NCBI lineage: Eukaryota > Metazoa > Chordata > Mammalia > Rodentia > Cricetidae > Microtus > Microtus ochrogaster. The sequence continues at coordinate 2,532,213 of NC_022015.1, read as the reverse complement.
ATTCTGGCCAGAGCAGACTTTACTCCCTTCAGTTAAACAATCCAAGTGGTATGGAGAGACTTCAATTGCTGGGTTGTTCTCAGTGTGTGTGTGTGTGTAAAGGAGTCACTGAGATGTGCTGGAGAGAAGTGAACAGAGAGCTAGAGGCAGAAGGGCCCTGGATGGTACCAGCCAGGTGCTGCTGTATTACAACATCCTTTCCAAGACCTCGGCTTCATGTTTTGCACAAAGATTGTGCACATACTTGGTGCAATTTATTTATTTATTTTTGGCACCGAGTCTAAAGGAGTAAGTGAATTTCATGTAGAGTATAGTAGGGCAAGAAGTGGGGACTCAGATTTATGATGGGGTTTTACTGTGTTTATTTATTTTCCATCCTGTCATTGTTGTTGTTTGTTTTCTGGGCAGGGTTTTAAGTTCTCTGTACCTGCTGAGGCTGGTCTTGAACTTCTGACCCTTCTGCTTCCACATCTCCAGGGCTGGGATTGCAAGGACATACCACCACACCCTATTCTCATCTTCTACCTCTAAAATGTCAGCATCACATGCCAGTACCATGGGGTTCTCTCTCTCTCTCTCTCTCTCTCTCTCTCTCTCTCT
>NC_022015.1:2522225-2531513 GCF_000317375.1 Microtus ochrogaster | reverse complement strand
CTCTCTCTCTCTCTCACACACACACACACACACACACCCGCCCCCAAGGTTCTTCCAAGCCACCACCCCCACATTCGTTTGGTAAATATTTACAGTTTAAGAGAAGGCAGGCTGGATGCAGAGACAGCATGGATCTCGAGCACAGGAGCCTCCCTGGGGTCAGCTTTGCCTGTGGACATCTCTGAAGGATGAGACATCCTGGAGACACTACAAGCATGTCCAAATGTTTGGCTGAGCTCATGGTTAAAAGAATTCTCAAACCAGTCACTGATTGTAAGTTAACCACACAGTTCATGAGCTGCAGAGCATTGTGGGTGCCCAATCTGAGTGGAAGACTAGAGTTAAAAGATGGGTTTGAGTTTTGAAAAGTAACCTTTGTTTTTAACCTCTGAAGATAATTCAAATATTTTACTAAGTAAATGAAAAATTAATATAGTAGTTAGAACTCAATAGTCCTAAACAGTGAACAAATCACCTTCATGGTGATGCTATTTTTTTTAGATTTATTTATTTTACTTTATGTGTATGAGTGTTTTGCCTCCATGCATTTCTGTACGTGGCTTGTATGCTTGGTGCCTGCTGGGGCCACAGTTGTTGACAGCCATGCAGATGCTGGGAGCCAAACCCAGATGCTCTTCAAGAAGAGAAAGTGCTCTTAACTGAACCACCTCTCCAGGTGTGGTGGATGTGTGAGCACATATATGTGTAGGTGCATGGACACATACACACAGATGTGAAGCCGGAGATCACAGTGGGCGCCTCCCTCTACCACATCCACCTTGGTTTCCAGATATGGTCTTTCACTAAAGCTGCAGCTCAGTGCTTTGGCTTGATTGTAGGCCAGCAAACCCTGAAGGCCCGCTTGTCTCTGACTCCTAGCACAGGGGTTAGAGGCACACACTACTGCACCTGGCTTTTTTTGTTTGTTTTGTTTTTCAAGATAGTATTTCTCTGTAGTTTTGAAGCTTGTCCTGGAACTAGCAGGCTGTCTTTGAACTCACAGAGACCCGCCTGCCTCTGCCTCCCGAGTGCTGGGATTAAAGGTGTGTGCCATCACTGCCCAGCCTGCATCTGGCTTTATGAGGATGCTGGGGATTCAAACCCAGGTCCTCACACTTGTGTATCAAGCACTTTTAATAGATTGAGTGGGTTCCTGGGTTCCTCAGTCTGCGATTTTTTTTTTTGAGACAGGGTTTCCCTGTAGCTTTGGAGCTTGTCCTTGAACTACCTCTTGTAGACCAGGCTGGCCTCAAACTCACAAAGATCCGCCTGCTTCTGCTTCCTGAGTGCTGGGATTAAAGCTGTGCACCACTATCGCCCGGCTTTGGCCTGTGGCTTTTAAGTCTTTCATTGGTGTAGATTCGTTGTAAGAAGTTATGGTTTCATAACTTTTTATTCAATCATACCATGACCTTTGACCCCATCCACCCACTACCCTTCCTGTCCTTATCCTGCGCTCTTTTCTCAAACAGTGCTCCTTTTGCGCCATTCGTGTGTACATGTGTGTACCTGGGTAATCTAGGTCCCATGTAAGAGAGAAACACATGACATTTGTCCTTCTGGATCTGACTTATTTCACGTAATATGACTTTGAATTTTATCTATTTTCCTGCAAACAACACCTTTTCTTCCTTCTTGAGCTGAATAATCCCTCATGCATATGCCCACATTTGCGTTACCTGTTATTATTATTATTAATTATTATTATCCACCTTTTGATGGATAGCTGGGTTGAATCCATTTCCTTGCCTTTGTGGGTAGACCAGCAATAAACATGGACAGGTCAGTACTATTCGGTGAGATCTAGAGAACTTTGGGCATATGGGTCAGATGGCCCTACTTTTGGTTTTCTGAGGAACCTCCACGCTGTTTTCGAGAATAGCCATGTCTGCTTACTCTCTAGAGGTTTCCTTAGAGTCTCAACATTGTGTACCAGGCAGCCATCACCAGCCAGAGTTGGATATCCTATGGGTCATTTTTCTAGCATGTTTTTCTACTCTGCTATAGGCTTGGCTTGAAATGAGATTCATAGATTTTGCTGTTTTCTAGAAAGTTTATTTTTCATGATGTACAGGTATATTAGACTATTTAACACTTAAAATACTCATTCATGCTCCATCCAAAGTACGCATGCACCCTGGAGAAAATGTCAGTGTGTTGGCAAAATTGATGAGCAGAGCCCAGAGAAAGAACGTTCCCTGCCACCAACTTCCTGCAGGCTGGTCTTGGCCCCATCTAGTGAGCCAATGAGACCATATCTGAGACCTCAGACATTCAGGGAAGCAACTGTGGCCAGTTGATAGCAGCTAGAACCTCCCCCCCCCCTCCCAGGAAGTGGCTGGGGCACATCCTCTGGGCCTGTCAGTATGCTATCTGGCCTGGAGTTGGAAGAGAAATGAAGGGGTCATGTTTTGGCAAGATGCTGATCTTAAACTTGAGCTAAGGATGCATGTAAGCTCATCATGTGAATTTGGGTGGATCACTGTACACAGGTCCCTCCTCCTCCTCCTCCTCCTCCTTCTTCTTTTTTATTTGTAAGGAAAGTTATTTCCTGTCAGCTACACTTCACTCCCACCCAACCTAAACCCCAGTTGGGTCAGCCCCTAAGACCAGTCACTTCTGACCGGAGGGAGGCAGCATCTTCCTTGAGGGATGCTCTGCCCTGCACTTGACTTTTTGGCCAGCCCTGAGGTTGTCCTGGCCTGGAGCTCCAGCTTTTCTGCCCTCTTGAGTCCCAGATGCTGCATTTCTGTGCTCCTTGTAACCCCCACACCTCATACCCCCTTCCACACAACTGCCGAGCTGTTTTCTACCCACCCTGTATTCTTATGGCCTTTTCCTGGTACCCAGCTCCTTCTCACAGCTTAGTCCTAGCCTGCTAGGTCCATTAACACTGCTTCACTAAACAGCTCAGTTGGGAAGAGGCTGACGTCCTCTATGAACTCATCTTTAAAGCACCCTTTCTTTTAGCTGCAGTCGGAATTTTCTGGGACATCTACAAAGATAATTTTTAGCCCTTATTTATGACCTGCAGTCAGCAGACAGCTCTTAAAACCACACAGGCCACCAGCAACAGGCCCAGCACCATGGTTACTGTCATCTTTTGACACAAACTAATAATACCCAGGGGTGTTCCTATCTCCCACTTTTCCTTTTTGACTTATGAATACCTTGGGTTTTTTTTTATTGTTTTGTTTTTGTTATTTTTTGTTGTTGTTGTTGTTTTTTGAGACAGGGTTTCTCTGTAGCTTTGGTTCCTGTCCTGGCTAGCTCTTGTAGACCAGGTTGGTCTCGAACTCACAGAGATCCACCTGCCTCTGCCTCCCGAGTGCTGGGATTAAAGATGTGTGCCACCACCGCGGGGCCTGAGTGTTTACCTTAAACATGTCCACGAATGTGCCAGACTTCAAAGTAACCCACATAAGTATCTGTGGTCTCAGATAAAACTCTCTAAGTCTCCTTTATACAAGGTGACATTACTTTGACACGGTCTCCCTAGCTTGCCTACCTGTGCACCTAATACAGCTCTCCCGACGCCTTCCTGCCCTTTATTTCCCTCTTATCTCCTTCACGCTTACTTTGGGTTTGTACACACGGTACAAGATGATGTTTGGCTGCATCATCTTCCTGACTGTTGTTACTGGCCAGGCTTCCCCTGCCCTCCCTTACTGACCTGCTGGCCACCCCAGCTCTTATGTGACCATTTTAGAGCTGTCACACAACGCTGCATGTCCTCAGCAGCATGAGCTGGAAGCCCATTTCTATTGATAACAGTAGTGCTTGAGCATGGCCACATGCTCTGTGGTTCCCAGGCTGTGGGGTATGTGTGTGTGTGTTCACACGCACGCACGTGCGTGGATACCTGTGCACATGTGAGCACAGTAGCCCTCAAGTCTCCTAGAGCTGGGTTTAAAGATTGTGAGCGTTAATGAGACACATGACAGCACTACTCACAAGGAATCTCTTCTGTAGGACGAAGAGCCGAGAACAAGGCTCCAGAGAGGGGCAGCAGAGCTCCAGCAATGACTCAGCAGCCTAGTACCTTGCTTCTTCCTTCCTTTCCTCTCTCTCTCTCTCTCTCTCTCTCTCTCTCTCTCTCTTTCTTTCCTTTTTTTTTTTTTTTTTTTTTTTTAGGTTTTTCAAGACAGAGTTTTTCTGGGCAGCTCTGTGCTGGAACTCGCTCTGTAGACCAGACTGGCCTCGAACTCATAGAGATCCGCCTGCCTTTACCTCTTGAGTGCTGGGATTAAAGGCATGGGCTCTTTGCATGTTTTTTTTTTAACCTTTCAGAAGAACTTTGGAGTCCTCATTTGGACAAAAAGAACAAATAAAAGTACCAAATAATTTTTTGAGTTAATGTAAAGACAAATATAAAGATAATTAACATAAATAAACCTGATTTAAGAGAAAAACCTTAATGTAGCACTAGTCTGTTAAGATTGCTGTCACAAAGTGCCCAGGCTGACTGGTTTAAACAGTAGAAATCCATTAGCTTTTGAATCTAAAGACTGGAATGAAAGCACTCCAGGGCTGCATCCTTCGGAGGGAAGGCTGTTTTAGCTGACTTCTCTTTCTGTCTCACTCTGAGGTGCTGTTCTCCCTATGACGGACTCAGTGCCCACATTTCCTTTCCTTTTTTAAACTAATAGTTATTGTTAGGAATAGTTTCTAACAGAGCCTCTCTGCTGGTGCAAAGAATTCCATTCAGACCAGATTCAACCAAATTAAATGCCTGTGTTTAATAGGGTGGTCCCTGGTGGCCACAGGCATGGCAGAGGAAAGATAGAGGAAGCACATACACAAACCCAAAACTATGTGTTCCTTCTCTGGGCCTGCCTAAATACCCTGTGGGAGGGGTCAGCGCTTGGCAGGCTGGGAGTTGGAGTCCAAGCACTTGGCAGGCTGGGAGTTGGAGTCCAAGCACTTGGCAGGCTGGGAGTTGGAGTCCGGACCAACATTTCTATTGGACCAGGACCCACTCTAATGATCTCATCTTAACCAATTACATCTACAACTATAACAACCTTATTTCCAAATAAGGTCACATTCTGAGGTTCTGGGGACTAGGACTTGCACGTGTGAATTTTGGGGTAACAGCCCAACTCATATCAGTGATTAGCATGCTCAGAAGGTTTACTGAAGCTTTGGTCACTGAAGGGACTTTTGTGGACCCCCCATCAGAGAGCCCTTCTGTTGAGCTACATGCTCGGCACCCCTCGTAGGAGCAGCTCATGCAGAAGCTGAGTGTGGAGAGGGTCTTCTGTTCTATTTGTTCTTCTCCTGACCCGAGCAGTGGCAGCAGGAATGGTGATAAAGACAGGGTAGCATCCAGGGTCATGAAGGCCACACCTGAGCCAGATGTCCACGGTGGACCTCTAGAGCTGCAGGCCACCATGGTCACTTTGTGCTGTGTTGGGAATTAGAGCAGAATTTCATCATGCTAACTAAACACTCTACTACTACCTGAGGTACAGCCCTGGTCCCTCAGTATATCCTCATGCCATTAGCTAGAGCCTAATGTCATGGTTGCTTTTCCAAGGGAAGCCATCACTCTGAAAGGCAGGGATGAGAAATTTAAATTTGAAATGTTCACGGATGACATCAGTAGCCAGGTGACCGGCCTTTTGGACAGTTGTTATGTGCGCCTCTCATCAGGTCAAAGATCTATCTGTGAACATTGCAACAATGCCCTGGCTGTTCAGACCCCTGGCTGGTGGCCCCAGGGGATTGTTAGTGAGCCTTTGGGTGTAGCCCAGCCTGAAATGCTGTGACTTAGCCTGCACCTTCTCACCTTCACTCTTGAGTCTGTGTTGACTTTGTGGAGGACTTGGGATAAAGCTCTATCCTTTAGGGATCCAATAATTTATCTTTTAACCAAACTCAGAGTCAGCAAGTATTTATTGGCTATATCTGTCTTAGTGTTTCTGTTGCTGTAAAGAGACACCATGACCAAGAAAATTCCTATAAAGGAAAACATTTAATTGGGGCTGGCTTATAGTTTCAGAGGTTTAGTCTGTTATCATTATGGCGGGAAACATGGTGGCATGCAGGCAGACATGGTGCTGGAGAAGGAGCTGAGAGTTCTACACCTTGACAACACAAGGAGAGACTGTATACTGGGTGTAGCTTGAGCGTACAAGATCTCAAAGCCCATCTCCCACAGTGACACACTTCCTTCATCAAGGGCATACCTACTCCAAGAAGGTCACACCCCCTAATAGTGGCACTCCCTATGGGCCAAGCATTCAAACACATGAGTCTATGGGGGTCATACCTACTCAAACCACCATACTATCCAAGTTGTGTCAGTAATTACACATATGTAAGATCATTATACACGATCCTGACTTGGAGTTTACATTCACCAGGGTGAAAAGTGATGTGGGAAAGGCACACGGAAGTACAGGCAGAGAGTGACAGTGATGGCCATTTGGAGGAAAGCCAGTGCTGAGAAGCAGAGAGAAGATATGGGGGAGATGACTCCGTCAGTAAAGTAACTTTTGTGTAAGTGTAAAGACCTGAGTTCAATTCCCAGAACCCGAGCATTGTGGCACACACTTGTAATCCCTGTGCTGAGGAGGCAGAGACACGCAGGTCCCTGGGGCTCACTGGCCAGGGATTCAGCTGAGCTGAATGGGTGAGCCCCAGGCCAGTGCAAGATCCAGGCTTGAAAACAAGATGAACACTTTAAAGCTGACCTTTGGCCTCCACTTGTACACACATGCATGTGTACCTTCCCACATATATACATGAACACATATACACACGTACCCACACGCATGCACAAGAGGCAGTGAGAAGCAAGCGCTTATTTTCAGCCCAGGTTTTATGGAAGAGATGTTTATTAGACTGGTGTGTGAAGACTGGATGGGATTGGAGGAGTGTGAAGAGCAGGCAAGCAAAGACAGGAAGCCAGAACTTTCAGGTGAGGCAGTATTGAGGTGCTGCTTGAGCATGGGGTGGCGGCAGGCTTCTGGGAGGGATAAAGTGGGAGATGAAATAATAAAGATGGCCTGGATTGTGCAGGATCTTATCTTGAGGGATTTAAATTTTATTCAGTAAACAATGTGGATGGCATTTAAAAAGGAATTCGTGCTATGTGGACAGTCTGATCACAACTGTGTCTTAAGGGGCCTGGAGAGATGGCACAGGAGTTAAGTGTGCATGCTCCTCTTGCAGAGGACCCGTTCTGGTTCCCAGCACCCAGATCTGGCTTGCACACATCTCCCTGTGTGTAACTCTAGCTCTAGAAGGATCTGCTGCCTAAAGCGATGTTTCTCTGGCACTGCACTCACGTACACCTACCCAGAAGCAGGTATACACACATATGCAGAATTAAAACTAGTAAAATCCTGTGTTTTTAAGATTAATCAGGGTAAGGGAGACGGCTCAATTGGTAAGAGAGGTGTGGACTTGAGTTCAGATGCCCTGTCAGGCATGGCCGCATGTGCGTACACCCTGCACTGGGATCATGAGGGTAGAGCTAGGAAGACACTGAGACTTTCAGACCAGCCAGCCGAGGCAAAAATCAGTCAAGCTGCAGGTTCAGTGAGAGATCCTGTCTCACAGGGATAAGGTGCAACATGATAGAGCAGGATATCTGATGTCCTCGTCTGGCGCCTACATGTGTATGTGCATATGTACACACACACACACACACACACACACACACACACACACACACACGTTGATTATCTAGGTTTTTCTCTTTTTTTTTTCCAAGGCAGGGCTGAGGAGTGAGTGGCAACCAGTGTCTGACGGGGCTATTGCAACAGCCTCCACTCTGGTTCCCTGCATTACACACACACACACACACACACACACACACACACACACACACACCCCTAGATGTTGGGGCCTGGTGTGGTGGTGCATGTCTTTAATCCCAGCACTCAGGAGGCAGGAGCAGGTGGATCTGCATGAGTTCAAGGCCAGCCTGGTCTACAGAGCGAGATCTAGGACAGCCCCAGTAAGTTCTTAGAGCTGCCAGTTAGTGAGGACAACTGCTGAACCTGAATGCTCCTGTCTCGATGTGGTCCTCCCACCTCTGAGCATCCTCCAATCGAAAGGAAGTGTTCTTGTCCTTGTTCCCCTATTTAGAACATTGTAGTAGTCTTCTGCAAGTAATTACGCGGAGTGTCTTTTGAGAGAAATTACAGCCTTCATTTTACATGAGCTCCTTAGTCGTTATTTTTGGCTTTCATGAATTGGGACCGACTTTAGATTTCAGTGGAATGCTTCTCAGAAGCCTTGTGAGAGATGACAGATGTCCATGCCCCTCCCAGCCTCCAGTTTGAAGTAGAATCCCCAAATGGCACTTAGAGCATGCGTCACAGGAGGACACAGTGACACACATTGCTGCCGAAGACATGGAATTTTTGACCTTTCCTCGATAAGATGGTGAAGGGTAGAGTTTCAGTGTGGTCTCTACGAGGGATTTGCTCAATGCAAGCCAAATACAATTCCTCAATGATGGGAATTTTAGACCTCTGAGAGAATTTTTTTGTTATCTGTTTACAGCTCAATGAGGAGGGAACACACCCACCCCCTCTCCTTAGCCTGTTTTCCTGATCTGTTCATATGCAATAGTTAGAGTTTGTTTGTCAGGCTCCAAGGGCTGAACTGCCTAAAGTCTTGACCAGTCTGGGCTGAGAAAGGACCTGGGCACTGTGTGCCTCAATGTTTGTAGACTTGGAGGTGGTCTTTGCTTAATAGCTTTGTTTCCTGCGGAAATGGGGCCTCTTCTTCAAGCAATGCAAAGTTAATGCTATACCACCCACTCAGGACTCTGTTTCTGAGAAACTACTCCTGCCTCCTTTTTCCCCAGCCAGGCACTCTCTCTCTCTCTCTCTCTCTCTCTCTCTCTCAGTCAGAGGTGGCCTCACAGGGGAGGTGGCCATTTTGACCAGTGAGGGAGGGGCATGGAGTCAGTAGTCTCAAAGTAGACCTCAGCCATGGTTTTCCTGGCAAAACAGCTGCCATCTCTCTCGGCCGAGCTTTTGTTCTTATGAGAGTCCAGCCATCAAGCCTGTGGATGTTGACATTCCGTCACAGAAGGAAGGGCAGAGGCAGTCCTTGGTTCTTCATCTGAGATTTGAGCTGTTCCTCTCAGCCATTTGTGTACGATTCTGCCTTAATCTCACGTGGTGCTCTCGGGGTGGGGGTGGGGGCTAGAGCATGTGGAAGCTGAGGTGAGATCTTCATCTATGCAGCTTTAGAGAAGCCATCATCTGTGTGAAAGACTCCCCAGTGTGTCTTGAAAAACCAAATAAAAAAAAAAAAAGACCT
>NC_022015.1:2520201-2521995 GCF_000317375.1 Microtus ochrogaster | reverse complement strand
TGAAGCCCAAAGTGTTGTAATTTCTTTCTTTCTTTCTTTCTTTCTTTCTTTCTTTCTTTCTTTCTTTCTTTCTTTCTTTCTTTCTTTCTTTCTTTCTTTATTTATTTATGTATTAGCATTTAAAATCGTCAAACAGTTTGCCTGTGTGTTTGTGAGTCCCGGGACAGAGCTATTTCTCCATGTGTGGAGGACATGCTCAGATAATTGTGTGATTTTTGGGCATTGCTGAAATAAAAGAGGCGCTGAGGCTACAGACCATGGCACGCAGAGCAGCGACCCTGGTTGGCACTGCCTCCACGGGACTCCAGAAGGGGCCAACACTTGTAAATGCCACGTCGTTAGTGTTTATATTTGAACTGTGCCCCTCATGCTCCTTTTTGAATTCTTACTCCCCAAATGCTGATGCTATTTGGGAGGCGGGGGAGCCTTTAGCAGATGGGACTAGCTGGCATGTGTAGTCTCTAGGGGCTGGTTTTTAAGGGTATGGTCCTGTCCCAGTGCTTTCTGGTCCCTGGTCTGCCACACGCTCCTGCAGCCAGGAACTCTGCTATGCCTCCCGAGAGCGGTTGATCACTCCCTCTGGAATAAGCCTTCCCCTCGTAAATCACCTCAGGTATTCAGGTCTAACTAACGTGAAAATAACCGGCAGACAGCTGGCTCAATCGAATAAAAGGACTGGGAAGCTTCTGCCAAGAACAGAACACGCGGGCTGCCTTCTTCTACCTTGTCGGCTCGGCCTGACTTCCTTATAACCTCCTTTTATTAACTTGAATTTAGATGGCATTGACTCCGTCGGGCATCTTTTTAAAAATCTGTTTCCCAGGATTGAGGTGGGTCTTGCACTCTGCTTCAGCCATGAAAACCAGGCCTTCCTTTTCTTTGAAGGAGAGAGCACAGACCTTGGGATGTTTAGGCTTAGTTCTGCCACAGAGCAGCCATGTGACATTGCATAAGGCATTTCATTTCTCTAAGCTTCAGTCTTAACCGGCTGCCATGCACCAAACACTTTTAGGCGTGCTCTCTGAGGTGAGTTCTGTTCGGTGTGCAATGAGTCTTAACTCCTGGGTGTTTGCTTATGTCTCCTCTGCTCCCCTCCCTACTTCCCTTTCAACATCTCTAATTTCCTTCCTTCCAAGATCTGTTGTCTTTTCACACCTAAGAGATCTTTGAGTGTGAGATGACTCTTGTGTAAGTGCGAGTCAGAATACAATCGTACTCAGTGGATTAGCATCCATTCATCCTGGAAGTTAGACAGTTCCTGAGTGTGCACCTCCCTCGGTCTTTTTTCCGTCCTCCAAGTTAGTCAAACACGATATAAACATCCTCCAGGCGCTGTCGAAGGCACTGGGACCTGACAGATGACAAGAGGAGCTGAATATGCAGCATTTTAGTGGTGTAAGTGGAAAAAAGCAATGGGCGGGGGCGGAGGGGATGGAGAGCCCCAGGGCAGAAGAGGCAGCTCTAGAAGAGACTCTCAGCCGACGTGGCTGGGGAAGGCCACGGTAGAGCAGCGAGCACAGCGGGGAACATGAAGCTGGAGGACCAATGAGGTCAGCGTATTAGACGGTTCTCTAGAGTAACAGAACTTGCAGAATGACCCCCCCTCATTATGCAGGTCCTCTTTAGGGAACCATATTGTTGAGATTTCATGGGGCAGCTTCCCTGTTACTGCTGAAGGACACAGTCTCACAGTAGGCGCCCTGGTTCTCTGGCTCTTACAACGTTTCCAGCCCACCTCAAAAGAGATGTTCCTGAGCTTTAGGTGTAGATGCACTGAAGATGTGTCAGTTAGGG
>NC_022015.1:2511028-2515496 GCF_000317375.1 Microtus ochrogaster | reverse complement strand
GCACAATTTGTTGAAGATGCTCTCTTTTTTCCATTGTATACTTTTAGCTCCTTTATCGAAAAATCAGGTGAACATCTGATTTTTGACAAAGAAGCTAAAACTATAAAATGGAAAAAAGAAAGCATCTTCAGCAAATGGTGCTGGCATAATTGGATATCAACATGTCGAAGAATGAAAATAGATCCATATCTATTGCCTTGCACAAAATTCAAATACAAATGGATCAAAGACCTCAATATAAAACCAACCACACTGAACCTTATAGAAGAGAAAGTGGGAGTACACTTGAATTCATTGGCACAGGAGACCACTTCCTAAATATAACCCCAGCAGCACAGACACTGAGAGAAATAATTAATAAATGGGACCTTCTGAAACTGAAAAGCTTCTGTAAGCAAAGGACACAACCAACAAGACAAAATGGCAGCCTTCAGAATGGGAAAAGATCTTCACCAACCCCATATCTGACAGAGGGCTGATTTCCAAAATATACAAAAAACTCAAGAAATTTGACATCAAAAGAACAAATAACCTCTAAAATAAATTTTAGAGGAATCTAAAGTGGCTGAAAGACACTTAAGGAAATGTTCAACTTCCTTAGCCTTCAGAGAAATGCAAATCAAAACAACTCTATCTTATACCTGTAAGAATGCCCAAGATCAAAAACACTGATGACAACTTTTGCTGGAGAGGATGTGGGGTAAAGGGAACACTTCTGCATTGCTGGTGGGCATGCAAACTGGCACAACCCCTTTGGATATCAGTATGGCGATTTCTCAGAAAATTAAGAAACAACCTACCTCAAGCAATACCACTTTTGGGTATATACCCAAAAGATGCTCAATTGTACCACAAGGACATGTGCTTGACTATGTTCATAGCAGCATTGTTTGTCATAGCCAGAACTTGGAAACAGCCTAAATGCCTCTTGACCAAAGAATGGATAAGGAAAATGTGGTACATTTACACAATGGAATACTATAGAGCAGAAAAAATAATGACATCTTGAAATTTACGTACAAATAGATGGATCTAGAAAATATCACAATGAGTGAGGTAATCCAGACCTAGAAAGACAAACACCATATGTATTCCCTCATAAGTGACTTTTAGACAAAAAGCAAAAAAAGCAACTCCCCCCAAACAAACAAAAAAAAAGTCTATAATTCACTTCCCAGAGAACCTAGATAACAAAGAGAACCCTAAGAGAGACATACAAAGACAAGATCTCTTGAGTAAATTGGGAGTATGGGGACCATGGGAGAGGGTGGGGGGGAAGGGAGAGGAAGGGAGGGCAGCAGAAAAAATATAATGCTCAATAAAACAATTTAAAATAAAAAAAGAAATGGCCACATTCTGGCCACACGAAGATAAAGCTGGCAGAGTTTTTGGATAGGTTCCTGTTTCCTGAGGGGCATGTCATAAACAAGACACGGATGGGCACTGTTTACTTTTGTACTTGAGAACTTGGAGGATGGATTGGCTGCTTTCCTGAGACTGAGACAAGGGGAGAACAGGGACTCAGGCTGAGCTTGTTTAATTTGATTCCTGAGACATCCAAGAAGAGGCATTAAGTGAAAGTTGGATGTTTGACATGGGGGTCTGAGGGACAGATTCAGGCTGGATGAAACATTCACAGAGTATAGCACCTAGAGAGATGGCCCAGTTGCTCAAGCGCTTTCTGTGTAAGCATGAGGACCTAAGCTCTAGACCCAGAACTCATGAGAAGTTGGGCATGGCGACAAGCAAGGATAATTCTTTCACTGAGGAGGAGACAGGCAGATCTCTGGCACTCACTGGCCATCTAGGTTAGCTGAATCTGCAAGCCAAATTAGTGAGAGACTCTTTCTTTCTTTCTTTCTTTCTTTCTTTCTTTCTTTCTTTCTTTCTTTCTTTCTTTCTTTCCTTTATCTCTCTCTCTTTCTTTCTTTGTCTCTCTTTCTTTCTTTTTCCACTCAAAAATTTCCACTTCCTCTCCTCCTCCCATTCCCCTCCTGCTCCCCCACTCACCCTCCTCCCTCTCCCTCCCTCCTTCAGAGAGGACAGGGAACCCTGCCCTGTGGGAAGTCCAAGGTCCTCGCCCCTCCATCCAGGTCTAGGGAGCTGTGCATCCATATAGACTAGGGTCTCAAAAAGCCAGTACATGCAGTAGAAACAAGTCCCAGTGCCTTTATCAATGGCTTCTCAGTCAGCCCCCATTGTCAGCCACATTCAGAGAGTCCGGTTTGTTATCACCATTGAATCTTTGTCTGGCGATGGATGGAAATAGAGACAGAGACCCTCATCAGAGCAACGGACTGAGCTCCCAAGGTCCAGTTGAAGAGCAGAAGGAGGGAGAAGATGAGCAAGGACATCAGGACCGCGAGGGTTTGGTCCACCCACTGAGGCAGTGTGCCTGTTCTAATGAGAGCTCACCAAATTCAACTGGACCGGGACTGAACTAGCTTGTGAGAGACCTAGTCTTAAACGAGATGAACATCTCCTGAGGAAACAGACCTGAGGATGACCTCCGGCATGCACACATATGTGATTCTACATACACTTGCACACACATGAACAGGCACACATAAATTTTCACAATATGGAAAAACTGTCTTCAGTGTGTAGATGACATTTAAAATCTTGAGTTTGGATAAGGTACTCTTAACGATGAGTATATACAGAAGAAAATCTAGGTCTCAGGACTGAGTCTGAGGTGGTTCAGTATTGCTCACCAGGGAGATAGGCAGGAACAGTTTATTCTCCCAATCTCTCCTCTTTCTCTATTTATCGTTATGAAAACAACTATGCTATTTAATTCCGTTAGCATTCACTTGAAGAAAGGTGCTTACAAAACATCTCCAGGGTTTGCTCTTAAAAAGTAATGCGTGCTCTTTGCGACTTCAAAGGATTTTCAAAAGACAGCTCCTTACCCCAGGCTGGGGAAGAAGGCCTCGTGATGCAGGCAGTGACCCAGGAAGGCCAGCGCATCCCTTTTCAGGATTAGTGAAATGAGGCCTTCGTTAGTGTTCATCCCGGTGGAATGTCAGCTCTGAAACCTCAAGAATCTTCTGCTTCACATCTCTTTCACTTTTCCATCCAACAGAAGAACTATGTGAAGCCAGGAGGGAGAATCTGAGAAAGGTTGGATTGTTCCTGCGGTGAGATAAGCAATCTGTTGTGTCATGAGACCGATTTAGAAGCTACGGGAAGCAGCAAGCTTGCTCTCTGGCAGAATTTGAGTAGGGAGGTGAGCCACTGCTAACTGAGGGTGCTTGAGGAGGGCAATGGAGGAGCTGGGGAGGGGTCTGTACACTCTAGCCAAATTTATGTGATACATGGGTTATCTGGCAGCAGACTCCACAGTTTTTGTCAGATTTGCAGAGGTATGAGGCCCTAAAAGGTGCTAAGAGAGGGCTGTCTTAGCATAGCAAGCACATGGCGGCTGAAAAGACCTCTGTGGTCATTTTACACTAAGTGCTGTGGTCTTCACAGGCTCTGACATAGCAAGTTCCCGAGCAGAATGTTCCTGAAGGAAGGATGTGGACTTTGTACTTGGGCAAGCTTCTATTTATATTCTCAACAGCTGCCTTCTACCTTTGAGATCCCAGATGCGTGCTTAACTTCCTCTAAACTTAATCCCTCCATTTGTAGAATAGGAATAATAAAATCCACCTCACTTTGTAATGTGTCTTCAGGCCGCCCAGTAAACATTTGGCATGTGGTAAGAGTTTGGGAAATGTGAAGTCCTTCCGTAACTCCTTTTCAGTGGCGTCACAGCCTAGGAAATTGGTCCACGATCATGGCCTCAGGTATCATGTGAACTCTTAGGGTTAGCTGCCCCCAAGGCAGCTCATGTTGTATGAGACCTGATTAAGCACACGCTGGCAGGTGAGATCTGTCCTGCCAGTTTGAAAGAAGAATTAGACAAGCCTGGAGCAGTGAGGCTATTATGGTCATAGCCAGATGGGTGTGCAGCTAAAAAAGGGGGCAAAGAGAGGAGGGGTTGAGGAAGATAGCATTGTTTCTGGGAGACAGCAGTGGCTAGGGTTCTGCTTCTGTAGGGTCTGTGTGCTCTTCCTCTCCTGTCCTTGGGCCTTTGGAGACTGATTTATCCTTAGCACAAGCTTTTTTTCCACTTGAGCTAGCCAGAGCTGGTTTCTGGAACTCCAAGAAGCCTTTGTGGTGTGGTGGCATCTGTTCTGGCCGTTAGGCCCTGCACAGTCTTCTCACTCAGATACCCACCCCCCCAGCACCTCCACAGGCCATTCCTCACTGCCCCAGACCTGGGGGCTGTCTCTTTCCTCTGGACTTTGGCAGTTTTTCTGGTCTTCCCATGCCGGCTCCTTCTTCCCATGGTCAGGCCAGGAAGATGGCTGTAAGGAGAAGGAACTGTTGAAGGTTATTCCCTGCCTGGCCTGGTGTAGAATCGGGTGAATTAGTTTACCCCAGATCCCCAAACTGGGCTTTGTTTTCCTCCCTCCCTCCC
>NC_022015.1:2478913-2510568 GCF_000317375.1 Microtus ochrogaster | reverse complement strand
TGCACGTGTGTGCATGTGCACGCAGAGGCCAGCTGTTGATGACAGGTGTCTCAGTCCCTCTCACCCTTATTTGTTGATACAGGGTCTCTCGCTGAACTAGAGTTCGCTAACTTGGCTACACTGGCTGGCCAGCAAACCCCAAACCCCAGAAATCCTCCTGTACTATGATGACAACCACATCCGGCCTTTCTCGTGGGTACGGGGACCTGAACTCAGGTCCTCCCGCTTGTGCAACGAACATTTTATCACCAGAGTCATCATCTCCCTAGCCCCATGGGGCTCTCTTCTTTCTTAGCAAGGCAGTGGTTTTAATTTTGAATTCCAAATTGTTCTGGCTGCCCCGAATCCCCTTGCCACTGCTGATCTTCTCTGGGCTCCTTCACCTCCATCTCCTCCTCTTGTTTGCTCTGTCTCCAGTAAATCACTTCTGGAACAGTAGCGATAATTATTGTATACTCTTTACCTGGATAGTCTTTGTTTGAAATATTTAGTTGGGGGCCTCATCCCAGGCCCTGGCAGGAATCTTTGGAATACTGGGCAGGAAACTCCATTTCAAGCCCCCTTTCCTGGGAGTTGCCTTAGTCCAAACTCCACCTCCAAGAAAGCCTGCCAAACTGTGACCCCTCCCAAGGGAGGGTCAAGACCACTCCCAAAGGCTACTTAAACTGCCCCCAGAGCGTGAACACGTGCCCCCTTTTCTCTCTCTTTTCCTCTATGCTTTCCTGGAGCCACCAGGGGACATTGCATTAAACATGGGTTGGGTGTCTTTTAATTTGGTTTAATTTGGTCTGATTGGAATTATTTGTATTGGTGGAGAGGCTCGTCAAACAAATATTCCAAATATTTGGAGGTTCCACGGCGGGGGAGGGGGCTGTCTTTCCCACGGGCCCAGAGCCACATGTTGGAAAAACGCTCTTCTCTGCGTGCTCTCCGCCAGGCTAAGATTGGTTTTGTCTCGGTGAGTCCCCCTTTTTACTTCATGCCGCTAGGGTTATGGGACCCATTTACATTTATCTTTGTCGATTTTCGGGCTTTTCCGTTAGAGTCACAATTGTGCCAAAACCCCCATCCAAGTGGCGGCGAAGCCAGGCTTCGCTGAGGTGAGATTGCGTGTATCAGAGACGTCTGTCACTCATTTCTCATGACCCCCGTTTTTGACTCAAGAGTTCTGTCCCCGTAGACACACTGTGACAGACTTGAGTCCCAGAATTTGGCATAGACTTTTAAAGGGGTTCTTGCGATTCAAAGTTGAATCCTCAGATGCCCTTGGGCTGCCTTCTACAAAAATCCTTTGAAATTGGGGCTATCTAACACCTAACATAAAAACAAGACTCAAAAAAACCCATGGTTTCTAGATGCGCGCTCCTACTCTCCTTCCCCCTCCCCCTCCAGGCTTCTCTAGCTGTCTGTCTTATTCTGGGATTCCCCAAAACAGATCTGTTTCCCCAGTCCTTCCACCCCAAAACTTTGTAGCTCTTCTGTCCTTATGTTTCTACAGCGCCTGCTAATCAGGTCCTTAACGGGACCACCTCTGTGCTTCCCTGGCTTCTGCCGCCAGCCTGCACCAGGATTTTTAAGTTGACAGCTGACACAGGTTCCTAAGTGTTTTTTATTTATCTGTCTGTTAGAATAATGTGGCCACAGTATGTCTGTGTGTGTATGTGGGTGCGTTTTCATAGTATGCTTGCTTTATGTCTTTATGTGTGTATGTGTGCATGTTTTAAAATCTGTAAAACTTGTAACTCCAGATTACAACAGCTCTGGAAAAATACAAACATGTGGGTAACCCCCATTTTGACCTCAACATCATCTTGGGTAAGAGTACCCACATTTGCTAGTATTTTTTTACTTATTAAAATATTCCTTTTAGGGCTGGAGAGATGGCTCAGAGGTTAAGAGCATTGCCTGCTCTTCCAAAGGTCCTGAGTTCAATTCCCAGCAACCACATGGTGGCTCACAACCATCTGTAATGGGGTCTGGTGCCCTCTTCTGGCCTGCCAGCATACACACAGACAGAATATTGTATACATGATAAATAAATAAATATAAAATATTCCTTTTAATCTTTTTAAATTTGCTAGTATTGATAAGCTATAACTATTGGGTACAAGAGATGACTAATTTAACTAACAGGTAATAGTACCCAATTCTCAAGTGCCTCTACAGATCTGTGAGTATGGCATTTAACAAAAAAGCTTCTAACACAGAGACATGCCAGCTCCCAAAGCACCCTATGTTCCTCCAAGAAGTTACATGGTTGCAAAAGACCTTCTGCCTCCAGGCTTGCCTTTGGCTTTGGTAAAGCCACCCACACAGCAAAAAGTAGCCTTCCACTTCTTCAGCTTCCTGGATGCCATCTGGGGAATCCATCTTCTCATCCTGCTGAGACAGGTAGACTAAATTTTACCCCCTCACAGGAAAATCTTTGGGCCTCTTGTATTTAGCAGCTAATGGCAAGCACTGCTTCTAGGCTGGTGTTCTCCAAAGGCTAAGGAGAGATTTGGGATTCCTGTGCAGCTAAAAGAGCTGTCTCATTTCTGCTCATTTATCCCCTTAGATCTGTCTAATGGCATTTGATGACTTAAGGTACTGGTAGCTCATTACTTCATTTGTTAAGTTTCCTGCTAAAATACAGATAGGTGTGCCTCTTTAACAGGCTTCATAGTCCAGGACTAACAGGTTTCAGGTGTATCTTAAAAATCCAGAGTTTCCAATTCCCTTTAATTGTCTTCTGAAATGTTCATACCTTTTAGCCTAAAGCAATAGCCTTTTGCTATGACACCAAGATGTAAATCTGTTCCAGTTGCCTTACAGATACCTACAGGTTCCTGGGAAAAAGTTCTGCTGCTGTATCAAAAATCAGGTCTGGTAAAAACTAACAGTCTCCCGAGCCTATTTTAATTCCATCCAGTTTCAAGCATATTTTACAGGTCACCCCTGCTGTCTGGGCCAAGACCAACTTACAAAGCACTCTCCAGACAATGTCAACACCTGCAGCAACTCCTGAGACATCATCATTGATACCAACTGTCCTGGATCAAGGACACTTACCAACTAAAATCTGGTTTTATCTGCTATTGTGTCCCAATTATACACCTGAGCCTCACCTGTACAACCAGGTCACCGCTCTGTCCCATTCTTTCTGGCAGTTAATCACTTCCCATGGCTAGCCCCATTCATAGGGTGAATAATAATATTTTTTTTCTCCTAACCACTTGCCTTTTCATCTCCCTCAGGAAACAGCTGCCTGAGGACTCCAGGGTGACAGTAAACCAGATGCTGCTCCAGCCACACCTCTTGCTGAGCGTGAGCCCACCAACTCCTAGCTTTCCCCTTGCCCACATCACCCCATGCCTGCAGGAAGCAGCCAGACTTGAGCTGATGCCCCTTTATCCAAGGTGTCTAAAATATTTGGTTGAGGGGCTTCACCTCAGCTTGCTGGCACCCCCTTATACAAAAATCCTGGAATGTTTGAAATATTTAGGTAGGGGCTTCATCCCAGGCCCTGGCATCCATCTTTGGAATACTGGACAGGAAACTCCATTTCAAGCCCCCTCCCCTGGGAGTTGCCTTAGTTCAAACTCCACCTCCGAGAAAGCCCGGTGACCCCTCCCCAGGGAGGGTAAAAAAGGCACGCCAAATGGTAACCCCTCCCCAGGGAAGGTCAAGACCACTCCCACAGGCTGCTTAAACTGCCCCCTCAGAGAATGAACACGTGGTCTCCGGGTTTCGTGTGGTCTTCCCTTTTCTCTCTCGTTTCCTCTCCATGGCTTCCCCGGTGCCACCCGGGAGTGCTGCATCAGACATGGGTGTCTTTTATTTGGTCTGATTGGAATTATTTGTGTCGGCGGAGAGGCTCGTTTAAGAGAAACCCCACACTAATATCTTGTCATAGTTGCCCAGTCATTGATCCTGTGTCTATGCATGCATGGGTGATCTACCCATCCATAGTCTGCTTATTTAGCATTTCTCTTTTCCCCTGGAACTGTCTACAGACTTTATCTGGATTTTGCCACATGTCCCAAGAAGATCCCAGACCATTTGTTGTGTTCAGCCGCTAGGACTCTTGGGCCCCCTTTCCTGTGGAGGCTCCACATCTTTGGCGGTAACATGGTGGAAGCAGTGCTGTGGAGTGCGTATGTCGGTCTCTCCCGCTACAGGGGCTGATGATTGTGTTCATGTGGCTCTGCCACCTTTCTCCACGTAGAGCTTCTTAATTAGCATAGCATGGCGGAAACACTTTGAGACTATGCAAAAATCTGTGAGTCTTAAACTTCATTAGTGTCCCCTTCCCATTATAAAAATAACATGACTGCCAGATCACGATTGTCTAGTTTTTACATTCTTCTACATTTATAAGAGATTTTGTTCCACTGCAAAGTAGAACTTCCCTTTCTCTTTGGTTTGTCTTTATCAGCATGAACTCATAATTTTTATTTTATTCAGTGGCCAATAACCCTTTACTAGCATTAGATATTTGGCTGTCCATTGTCTTAGTTAGCTTTCTATTGCCGTGATAAGATACCATGACCAAAAGCAGCTTGGGAAAGAGAGGGTTTATTTCAGCTTCTATTTCACGTCACCGTCTGTCGTCTGTCACTGAAGGCCGTCAGAGCAGGGGCTGGAGGCAGGAACTTAAGCAGAGGCTATCTATGAAGGAAGGCTGCTTATTGGCTTGCTCCTCATGGTTTGCTCATCCTGCTTTCTTATAGCACCTAGGTCTACTTTCCTGGGGTATCCAAAGTGATCTGGGCCCTTCTGTAGCATCACTCAGGAAAATGCCCCGTAGGCTTGTCCACAGGCCAATCTGGTGAGAGCATTTTCTCCATGGAGCTTCCCTCTTACCAAATGGCACCAGCTTGTGTTGACATAAAACTAGCCAGCACACTCATGCTGTCTCAGATGTGGGCAGTTGGAACCTCTTCAAGAAGCTCTACATATTTTTGACATCTTGATACTGTTTGCTTTGTGACATAAGAAACTCTAGTTTCAACCTCACATTTTCCCTGTTCTAGCCCCCATCAAAAAAGTCAGGATGGTAGTAATCCCAGTACTGGGGAGCAGAAGCGGAGGCAGGGGGATTCCCTGGGGCTTGTTGGCAGCCAGTGTAACCAAATCGGTAAATTCTATGTTCAGTGAGAGAGACAGTGACTAAGGAAGGGACACTAGGTATCCACCTCTACCCCCAGCACGCACATGCACGTACATGTCACCTCTTTTCTGGCCATCTCATGACTGGCCTTGTCACACCTGAACCTCTTAGAGTCTCAGAGAAGGTATGAGCTCCTTCTTGGATCTGGAAGCCCTTTTCTCCATGTGGTGTGGAGCTCAGCTTCCATGTCCTGTTTGGTCAGCACTAGTACTCCAGTATTATTCTCTTGCAAACTTGCAGAAATGTTCACTCATGTCCCTTCCCTCCCTTTATCTTTTCCTTCCTTACCTTATTTTCTCTCTCTATTTACTTATTGTTTAAGGCAGCATCTTTCTTTCTTTCTTTTTTTAGATTTATTTATTTATTTATTTATTTATTTATTTATTTATTTATTTATTTATTTATTATGTGTACAGTATTCTCAGTATTCTGTTTGGATGGATGCCTGAAGGCCAGAAGAGGGCACCAGATCTCATTACAGATGGTTGTGAGCCGCCATGTGGTTGCTGGGAATTGAACTCAGGACCTTTGGAAGATCAGGCAATGCTCTTACCGCTGAGCCATCTCTCCAGCCCAAGGCAGCATCTTTCTATATAGCTAGGGATGCCTGGATCTCACTAGCCTCCTTTCTCAGGCCCACCCCCCCAAGCTCTGGGATTAGGGTGTGTTCCACAGCTCCCAGTTTAAATACACGTTCCTTTTTAAAGAGTTCCTGCTAGCATTTTATTGGGATGACAGGAGGCAAGGAATGCTATCATCCTGGAGGAGGGACAGAGATTGCGATCTTGTGTTTGAGGTCTGAGGTCTTGGGTTGGTCACTTGGGGACTCTAGAGTTAGACTGGAGTTTGCAAACTGCGAGGTGGTGGCAAGGTTCCTCACTCTCCACGTCACATTTTCCACCTAGGAATCAGGGTGGGAAGCTACACATCATGTTATTTGGCAATGGTGGCAGCATTAGACCTCGTGTGCACAGAGCCTGGCATGGTGCCTGACCCCGACGTCACTGAATGACACCTGTTGGTGGCCATGCCTGCTACTGAGTTGGCCTCTCATCGTCCATTCATTCAGGATCAGCTAAGTACTGGGCCTTCCCAGAGCCCCTGAGTTAACAGGGCAGGGAAGTCAAGCTCCCAGAGAAGCTGTCCAGCAATCAATCCCAGAGCGGGCTGCATTCTTGGCCAGAAGCCAAGTCTCCTCCCTTGGCGTCCCTCTGTCCCAGGATGAGCTTTTGTTTTCGGGGGCCTTAAAACTTCTTCCCAGCCAAAGGTCAGATGGGCCGGTCGCGCCTCCCTGAGCCGTGGGCCAGTATGCCTCTGTTGGCCATCGCTTCTGTGCTGAGGACACACGGTGGCTGCTGATGGGATGAGTGATGAGCTGGAGATTTTGGTAGAGTGAGGCCAAATCCCTGTGTGGCTCCAGGAACACGGATAAATATAGCCAGAGTAATTGCTTATGTTCTTTTAAGGATTAAAAGTCAGCTTTCAGGCAAGCTGTGAAGCTCCGTGACCAGGACAGCGAGGGACACAGTTCCTTTTTTAGAGCTGTGGTCAGCACTCCTTGTCCACTGCTGGATCCTAGGTCTTAGTGACACTACTGTCACATGACTTTGGGGGTCATTAAGAGGACACAGATAGGTCACAGATGATCCTACCAACACATTCCAGGACCAGCCATGGTCAGCTCACCACAGGTACTCAGTCAACAATGTTATTTATTTATTTATTTATTTATTTATTTATTTATTTATTTATTTATTTATTTATTTCTGAGGCAAGGTTTCTATGTGTATCTCTGACTGTTCTGGAACTTGCTTTGCAGACCAGGCTGGCCTTGAACTCACAGAGATTTGCCTGCCTCTGCCTCCTGGGTGCTGAGATTAAAGGCATGCACCGCCATCGCCATCGCCTGGCTTTATGGTTATTTTAATCATGTGTAGATGCGTGTATCTGTGCACGTGAGTGTAGGTGCTCATGGAGGTCAGAGGGGCTGTTGGATCCCCTGGAGCTGGAGTCACAGCCTTGTGAGCCACTCAACCTGCATGCTGGAAACTGAAGGTAGGGTCCTCCGTCGTCATAGCAATGCAGGCTCTTACCCATCTCTGCAGCCCCAACAATGAACATTTTAAGTGCATGAATGAAAAGATTACATTTAAAAAAATAAGAGCATCTAGTTAACAGTAGCATCCTGATGTTGGTTGTCCAGTTCTGAAATACATTACTGCGATATAAGTGCCACCACTGAGAGAGGCTGATGAAGGAGCACTTGGTTCTCTACTATTTTTATAACTTCCTGTATGCCTGTAATTGTTCCAAAACAAAAGTTAAAAAAAACCCACCAATAACCTTTAGTCAGAATCTTCCCGGCACTCTAGATGGTCGGAGGAGGTGGTGCTGGAAGACAAATGAGTTAAATCTCTGCTCAGAGCAATGCTTTTGTTTAGTTATTACTGTCATTGACTGTAAACACATGACTTAGTCCTGTGGCCCAAGACCTTAAATGAATAAGTAAGACAGAGAGAATACATGTTAGTATTTAACATGTTTTACTCCATTTTTATTTTGTATGTATGCATGTAGGCATGTGCATATTATAGTAGGCACGAAGAGGTCAGAGGACAGCTCGTTGGAGTCAGTTCTCTCCTTCTGCCACGTGGGTCCTGGTGGGCAGGCTTGCTGGCAGGCACCTTGACCCTGTGAGCGGTCTCACTGGCCCCAGGGGTTCACTTATTCCACAACTCAGATTCCTTTCCCAGGGATAATGTTTTAATATTGTTGACTCTTGTGCCAGCTTTCGTATGCATTGAGTGTGAGTGTATATGAATGGATATAAGTGTCTTCGTATGTGTCTAAATCTATGTCCGCATGTACTTTCCCACCCATGTGGTAGAAGGTGTTCTTAGCTATCTCCCCATGTACCAATATATCAGTCTTCCTTATACGGTGGCCCTTTAATACGGTTCCTCATGTTATGGTGACCCCAACCATAAAATGGTTTCTTTGCTACTGCATAACTGTAATTTTGTTACTGTTATGGGTTATAATGTAAATACCTGATATGCGACTCTGTGGAGTCACAGCCCAGAGGTTGAGAACCACTGTCTTAGTGGCCTTTCCCCATGGTTAGAACAATAGCTCCCTCCTCCTTTGTTATGGCTGCACCCCATCTTCTTTTATGGCCCCCACGTAGTGCTCATTTATGTCACTCCTAATCCCCTTGCTTGTATAAACAATGCTGCAGTGAGTAATCACATACATCTGTCATTTTCCAAGTGTGGGAGTTGTTTATAAAATAAATTCCTAGAAGTAGAACTGGGTCAAAGGTCACGAACCTCACAACCTTGACGGTGCTGATGTGTCCGCTCTAGACTCATTCTGTGTTGCACATCCACCAAGTGATGTTTTACAAAATGCTTGGAATTGAAGTGAGTTTGAAAAAGTCACTCTGTGACTGCTTTGGAGTCCGGCGAAAGCATTGGGCCTCTACCAAGAGAAACAGGACTCGAGCGTTGGCTCCGAGACTCACAAGTCCATCCCGGCCCCTGGCTGAAGAGCCATGGTGGAAGGGATGGCAGATGGCGAAGAGGAAGGAGTTGAAGCTGGAACACCTCAGCTCACATCTGGGCCCTGGCACCCAAGGCGGCAGAGCATCCGAAGGTTGTTCCATTTCTTTGAGCCTCAGTTTTCTTTGCGGAAGTTTGTTAAGACACTTGCGAGATAGACACGTGCTTTCACGAAAAGTATTTCATGCACAATTAAGAATACAGTGGGTGTTTACTAAGTGGCTTACACACATACAAGCGTGTGCACACACTCAGAAGCACACAAAGCCTTAGGCTCCATTTTTAGCCTCTGGTCACCAGGGGTTCCTGTAATACCCTTCAGAGCAGCGGTTCTCAACCTTCCCAATGCTGGGACCCTTTAATACAGTTCCTCATGTTGTGCTGACCCCCAGCCATACAATGATTTCATTGCTATGTCATAACTGTAGTTTTACTACTGCTATCAATCGTAATGAAAATATCTGATATGTGACCCCTGTAAAAAGATCATTTGACCCCCCAAAGGGGTCGTGACCCACAGGTTAAGAACCACTGCTCTAGCGCAGCATGTCCCAAAGTTAGGGATGCTGAGAGTCACAGAGGACCTTAGTTTGGATGAGATGCCTGTGTCTTGTTTCAGACTCAGGTCTATGACATTCGAATTTCTGGAAGAGGAGTCTAGGGCTTCTAAGTTCAGGCTTAGAGATTTGAGTCATTTTGAGGTTGGCAGAGCAGCCAGCCCGGTCAGTGTTAGTAGTTTGCACGTGTGACCTTGCCAGTGGGATGCACATCCACAGACAGATGTGGGTTCCCAGGGAAAGAGTGATTCGTGAGGCCAACGGACAGATTTGCTAGGCAGCGGGAAGCTTACTCAACACCCAGGAGAGAGGCCAGGACGGTGTGCCAGAAGCAAGCCTGGCACGGAACCGGCTGGATCCAGATTAGTTTAGGAGCACCTGCTCTGTGACTGGCCTGTGGCTAGGGGCTGGAGATGGGGCCGGTGCGCATCCTGGCAGAAGAAGGCCGTGGGCCTTCGAGCTCCAATTCCTCATGCTCTTACTCAGGACTAAAAGGTAATGGCCAGGACTGGAGTTCTCAGGGTTTAGCAAGTAAAATGTCTGGTTACATTTGAGCTTCAAATGAATAACATGCAATCTTGTGGTACAAGCATGTCTTCATGCAGTATTTGGGGCATCCTTGTATGAAAATAATTACATTTTATTTATTATTATATGAAAATTTGAGTATCCTGTGGTTATCTGCCTGGGCCACCCAAGGGCTTCGCTGTTGAGATCTCTGACTGCAGAAAGGGTGGTGGAGCCCCCATGTGGTTGTCTTAGGGTTGACGATCTGTGCCTTGGGCGCTGTTTCGGAGGAAGGTGAGGAACAAGCATGGACAGGGTGTGGACTTCAGAAGAGAGGCAGGCTTCTCCACCTGAGTGGAGGGGTGTGGTGGGGGCAAGAAATTCATCCATGCTGTTTTAGTACCTACGAGACCCTGGCCCACAGTGCCCTGATTTTTCATTATTATTCCATTTCAGAGACGGGTAGACAGAGGGTTTGCCATCACTACATCACTGTTAGGTGGACTGGCCCCTGGGGCTGCTGCCAGGCCTGGAATTAGCTAATCCCCTTCACCATGCCCTTCTTCTCTCTGGCAATTCTGAGGGTTTAAGATGGGAGTAGCCTCCGCCCCCAAATCCCTGGGACAGGAAACATTCCCAGCTTCTCCTGGCCCTGGGCCAGGATCTTATCTAGGCTCTCAAGCTGGCTGGACACTCAGGGGTGGGAGGCTGCTCTGCATATGTCCCCTTCATCCCCCACTAGCGAGGACAGTGTCCGGCATCTCCAACCACCCCCCTAGGTACTGCCATAGGCTACAGGGGTACCCCTGCAAGAGCCCAGGATAAGGGGCTACCACTCAGGCTCCAAGTTCCTTAAACCCCGAGACTGAGTAAGAGGCTTCTTCTGTCTTTATCCCCAGAGCCAGGCTGCAGGGGGCCTGGTGGATCTCTGATTCCCAGTCCCAGCCCCTCATCCCAGCCCCTCTCTGAGGAGGAGGCAGGCAGCCGGGGCTCTGCAGCCAGAGCTTTTCAGCTCAGAGCTCTGGAGCCAGATGTAACATTGACCTTAAATGGTAAAAGCTCCCCAGAGTGAAGAGAGGCTGGCCAGGGAGGAAAGGGGAATAACTCAGTTTTAGGTAAGTCATCGCTATTGCCTAGAATAACCTGCCTCTTCAGCCCGAGGGAAGCAGAGAGGCGCCTTCTCCTCCTTAAAGGTACAGGGTGCTGGTATGGGGGCACTTAACTTTAAGTTGCAGGGGAAGTGGCTTGGTTGGGTGCTATTTTAGCCGAGTATTTTTATTGTTGCTGTCTTAAGTTTTAAATAAAAAATGAAACACGCGATCCTCACTAAATCCTGCCCCTTCTCCTTGCTGCTAGAAAAAGCATGTGCAGGTTGGGGTGAAGATGGGGCTTCTCCCCGAGACCCTCACCCTGGTTTTCCTGTGGGACCTTTGTGGCAGTAGAGTAACGCGGGTCAGGGTTGTGCGAGATAGGCAGGGTGGGCTTTCCTCCCCGGGACTTCCTGTGTCTCCGCTTTGTTGCCCCTCAGGTCCGTGTATGTGAATGGCCGTTAAGTCCAGCCGTCTCCATCCTTGACTCTGCTCCGTTTCTATGCGTGACCTTCCTGACCTGTGCTCTGCTCACAGCTCCTGTTTCCATCTCTGACCCCATTTCTCTTTTTGTACCTGTCCCCTAGCCCACCATATCCTGCACCCCTTTGTGGCTCTCTGTGTGTGTTCCAGCCTGTACCCCTCCGGAGATCACTGGAAGCTATTTCTAGAGTGAGTGGCACTCAGACAGGCTTTCCCAAAGGGAAGGTAGCGGAGCAAGGCCCAGGAGAGGCCCAGCTGCTGGGCTCCCTTCTGCGCAGTAAACAGTTGTAAAAGTTGGAGAGGCCTCGGAGTCTGCATAAACAACAGCATGGCCTGGGACCCCTGGCTGGCGCTCCTGCCGCCACAGGAGACAGCTGCAGCTCTTTAAACACTCTTCAAGCAGCTTTGGGGTGGCAGAGGAAGCAAGGCAGCCCTGAATTTGGCTGAGCTTCATTCTGCATGGAGCAGGAGGAAGCTGCCAGGGCTGCCAGTCTGGAGCTTAAGCGAGAAGGGACCTGGAGGAAGCCCCGTCCCCCCAAAGAGGTAACACATTCCAGTTGGGCACATGCAGCTACCCATTCCTCGGTTCAGTGGTTTGCCTAAGCCACGCAAGAAGGGTCAGCGCTAGGATTTGAAAGCCGGTCTGCGTGGGTTCCCACCCGACCGCTGTGAGTGCCTCTAATACTGGCCTCTGATTCTCAGCTGAGCAACAACACAAACAGTTGTTACATTTGGCTCACAATTCAGTGGCATGTGTGTACAGCATGTGTGTACATGTGTTGGAGGTGGCTGTTTGTATTCAAGCCTCTGTCTCCTCCCATATGCGTGGTAGTGAGTCATTGCCATGCAGGCACCCTTTATGACCCTCTGGGAAGGAAAACCGTGCTAATTGCCCCAACACGAACAAGACATTGCCTATAATGCATTTTCTGAGCCATGGAGAAGTCGCACAACTGATTTATCCGCAGTTGACCATCTCTAGAGGTTCTGCTTTTGACCCCCACCCATGCCCCATTCACCTCTGCTGGGCCCTGTTTCTTGAGAGAACTGTGGGAGGAGCACAAACCTCATGCTGTGACATGAAGTGTCACATGACCCCACAGCCTTGCTAGGACATACATCTGTCCCTCACTCAGCTTTACAGGTCGGGGCACTAGGGCTAGAAGGTATTTAGTGCCACCAAGTGACCCAGTATCTTAGGTAGGTTGATATTCCCATGGGATTCCCAATCCCCAATAGGCCCAGGGGCTCTTATTTTGGGGATAAAGCATTCTGGGAGTTCTTGGGAGGAAACGAGATTGTTTACATGACAAATGGGCTCCAGCAGTTAAGAGACTGAGTCTATGAGACAGAGTCCACACTGTGTGTTCCATAACAGAATGAGCCTACTGAGTGCCCAGAGCCAACTGTTTTTGAATGAATGGACAGATGGAAAACGTCTAAGGTTTTCCTGGTTAAACAGCACGCAGGTTTGTTGATCATGTAAACAAAGATCCGATGGTCAGATTTTGCCGTCTGGAGGATGCTGGAGGGGAGGCTCTGACTAGCCCCCTCTCCTTACTGTGTCAGCTGAGTAGCCCCACAGGGCCACTGGGCTACTCCATCTTCATTGTGACTTGACAGTCTGTTTAATGCCCAGGGTCCAGATGGAGACATAATAACTCTGTCCTTGCAGCTTCGGGAGCTACCTGAGTCAGAGCAGGGAGATGGAGAAGCAGGTGCTGGTATAGTAAGGGCAATAAGGGCAAGGATAAAAGGAAAAGAAACAGGCGTTAACTGAGTTTCTGCTGTGTGCTCCGACCTAGTCCAGGTGTGCTCTGTGAGTCAGGGCTTGTGTTCTAACCCAGGGTGTTGTAGCTTAGAGGCACACGGTTCTACTAGTGGAGAAGGGGTGGGGTCTAGTTCAGGCAGCTTCTCTCTAGGGTAGGGCTGCTTCTGCAGTAGATGTAACCCTCCCTGTAGTTAGTAACTCAGGTCCCAGGGGTGCTGCTACCCAAACAGCACCAAGAAGAGAGGAAACAGCAATCAAGAAGAGAGAAGGGACCACCATAGCAGCTCTGTGGACTGTGTGTCAGTATTCAGATGACTGTACTGGTCTGTCCTTGAGGTCCTGACAGGATAAGTCTCCAACTGCAGCCACTAAGAGCACTTTCTGTTTCTGTTTGCTATATTCCCATTGAGAGGTGGACCTTACCCACGCCCGTCTCTTTCTTTCTTTCTCTCTTTCTGCTTCTCTGCCTCTCTCTCTCCTTGCCTCTCTCTCTTCTCTTCTTCTGCTCCTATCTCCAGAGGCTGGCCTCTCTTCTCCCCTCTCTCTTTTCCCATTCACTTCCCCCAATAAGAACCCCCCCACCCTAGCTCTGTCTCATGATGTCTTTCTCTTGTGCACTGCTTTTTTTTTTTTTTTTTTTTTTTTTTTTAAATTACAGCACTTTGGGCTTCAGATGACAGCCCTGGTCAATCTCACGTGATGGACCTTTGGACCTGGCACCTGAGTTGAGGTAGCTCTTGCCTGTGGCCTTGGGCAAACCTTGCCCTCCCTGCCAGGGACTTCTCTAGGGAAGACAGAAAGCCAGTGACAGTCAGACAGAAAAGCTTCCCCAGACAGTGACAGTGCTCAAGGGGGCTGGAGAGATGGCTCAGAGGTTAAGAGCAGTAGCTGCTCTTCCAGAGGTCCTGAGTTCAATTTCCCAGCAACCACATGGTGGCTCACAACCATCCATAATGAGATCTGGTGCTCTCTTCTGGCTTGCAGGCAAGACAGTGTATATGTAATAAATAAGCATTAAAAAAAGGGGGGGGGTGGCTGGAGAAATGGCTCAGAGGTTAAGAGCACTAGCTGCTCTCCCAAAAGTCCTAAGTTCAATTCCCAGCAACCACATGGTGGCTCACAACCACCTGTAATGAGATCTGGTGTCCTCTTCTGGCCTGCAGGCATACATGCGGGCAAGAACACTGTATATAAAATAAATAAATAAATAAATCTTAAAATAAAATAAAATTTAAAAAAAGTGTGTGAGGACTGGGCTTAGGCACAAGATTGGAGCCTTCAGCATTCCATCATGGATTAGGGAGGGGCTCACAAGGTCCTGCCCTTCCCTGAGGAGCTGTAGGCTGTTAAGAGTTGTGTTGGAGTCAATCCCTTCATCAGTGTAGCTATTAAGTTGCCTATACTCTAGTAAGTAACCCCCCCATGCTTACACAGACAACCCTAATTAACTCAGCGGCTCAAAAACAAATGAAAATAAAATTAAAAAAACCACAGAAGAAGAGGACTAATGGAGAAGTGGGGAAGCAGGAACAGGAGGGATAAGGGAGAGTACTGAGGGTGAATATGATCACAGTTCATTTGTGTGTGTGTGAAATTGTCAAAACAATCTTAAATTCAGCCAAATGTCTTCTCAATAACAACATGGTTAAATAATATAATTAAAGTTATTACTACAAAACGAAGTGGCTTAATCAACACTGGTTACGTATTGTTTTCCTTTATTTATAATTTCTAGTCAGTTATTTTCTGGTAGTTACAGTAGTTTATGCTCCTGCTAAACTTTCTTTGGGAATACAGAAACAAGTATAAAAACGAAATTCAGAAGTAAGTATCAAGAAGAGAGCCACTTCAGAATTCCGTCATTCAGAGATAAATATCGCTATTATTATGGTATATTCCTTATTTATACAGTTTTACCATTCAAGGACTGTGCAGGCCAAGACCCTGCTTAGCCATTGAGATTGTGTGAGATTAGGCAGCTTCAGGAGATTCTTCTATGAGCTCCTCTCCGCTCCCATCTCCTCCATTGCCTTTCTTTGGAGATAAGGACTTGGGTAGCCCAGGTTGGCCTCGAACTCAACAAGTAGCTGGAGATGGCCTTGAACTTTTGATCTTATTCCTCAGTGCCTGCCACAACTTTCATGCACCACAGCTTATCAAATAGAGCTTCCAAGTGTTCTGGGTGCCATTGTCATTTTTGTCAACTTAACACAAACTTAAGGGTCCCTGGGAGGAAGGAAACTCAATGGAGGAATTGCTCCCACCAGATTGGCCTGCGGGCATGTCTGTGGGGGCGTTTTCTTAATTGCTGATTGATGTGGAAGGGTCCCCGCATGGGCAGTTCCATCCCTGCGTGAGTGGGTCTGGGTTGTTTAAGAATGTAGCTGAGCAAGTCACAGGAAACAAGCCAATAAGCAACATTTCTCTGTGGTTTCTGCTTCAAGCTCATGCCTTGAGTTCCTGTTTTTGTTTCTCTCTGCCCAAGTTGCTTTGGTCATGGGTTTATCCCAGAAAGCAAACTAGAACACTAGGCAGTCAGCCTACCAATTGAGTCATATCCCAGACCTATAGATTCTTTACATTGTCCTATAATTTATAAGGCAAAGACCTCGAAGGGCTTTGTAGCCTGATTTTTTTTTTTTTTAAAGCTGCAATTCCACTGTGATCTTTTCTCTGCGTTAGTAACAGTTCTTCGATCTTCGAGCCCAATGGTTTTGCAGTGGCTTCACCGTGCAGTCATGTTAGCCATGGCAGTTCCGTCGGCAGCCTTTCTGTTAGCGGTGCTTGCAATGTGGGTTTCCCTAGAGGATTACCCGAGGAACACACATGAGGTGATGACTTTCCCACGTGTTTGAGAGCTCAGTTCTCAGAGCTGAATATGTGCTGTGTGGCCTGAAACTTGGGCTGTTCTGCAAGATGGCTGCCAGTGGGGTTCTGGGCAGCTTTAAGCACAGACAAGCGCATGGTTAGGACACAATTTCTAGATCCTCTTGGTCTCCTGTGCTAAGGAGGGATTCTGTGTTTGAAGTCCCGTGTCTGGGAACGAGAATTGCTAAAGCAGATAAGCCTGGGAAGATCAGGAAGTGATCACCCTGTGTGAGCCCAGCGTGCCTTAAATAGCTTTCTTCTGTTTCCTTGCCTCTCTTCTTGGTAAATTGAGAACAGGCCTTGGCGTGGAACTTTGGTAAGCAATAGCTGGAATGGAATTACTGTTTTATTGCATTTATAGCTCTCTCTCTGTGTTAACTGGTACTGATGTTTTGTCACTTTAGATAGGGCATAGAGTTTCCCCTTTAAATAAATGCAACAGTAGTTGCTGGATCACCGAATGCCTGTTGTGTACTGGGTGATAGTCAGAGCTTCACCAGCAGTGGCTCACGAAGCTGTCATGACAACCCTTCCAGGCAGCTGCTGTCGGTGTCTTCAGTGCACAGATGAGGCACAGAGAGAGAAGGGCAAGGAATTTGCCCAACAGCATGCAGTTAGTAGGTGGTAGAGCCCAGATTTCAACCTTGGTTCATTGCTGACAAATGAATATTAATAGATGAACAGGCATGGCAAAAATGATCAGAGTCATGTGCAAAGGATCCAACTAGCCGATAGCTTGTGGGACAGTAGGTACAGTGCTGGCAGTGTTGGGGAGCTCAACCCTGTGAGGGAGGAGCATGCGCACTGCTCACAGCCTGCTGTAGAGGGGAGATGCAATTCCCAGAGTGGCCTCCATGGGAAGGGACACACAGCCACAGTCCGTTTGCCTGCTGACACACTGAAAATTAGGTGGTTCCAGAGGCTCCTGGGTCAATAAAAGCAAGCTAAAGACACACAGCATAGACCTGTTGTATATGTGTGGTCAGGTGCACACCGAGCCTCTGTGGAGAAGTGGTTCTGTGTTGATCAGCTCTGCCCTCATGGTCATGTGGAGAAATGGCACCTTGTGCAGAGGGCAGCATGGTGCTCTTGGCTAAGCAAGTGGCTCTCTCATGGATCAGACATATATTTTGAACTCTGTTTCCTCTCCTACGGTATGGATAGTGTCTACTCTGTGAAGGCGAATCCCTCAGCCTATTGTCTGTGTTCAGCCACCATCTGTTCCTCTCCAAAAGTCCCAAAAAGAAGACTCCTGCTCTCCATCTGAGGTTCTTACCATACATAACCCTGTGTCTTGTTCTCACTTGTGTAGACAGTTTAAGGCCAGCAGGGGATCACTGTCCAGAGGACTACCTTTGAACCCTGGTAGAGTCTTCAGAAGGCCCCTGAGGGCACCTCCCTCCTTTACTCCCTAAGGCCTGTTGAGATTCAGAGACTAATCTCCCTGATATGGTAGGTAAAGCTCCTATGGGAAAATAAAGGTTATGGAAGCCTGAGGCTTTCTAATAGTGCCCATGGTCTTAATCACTGTGCTATTGCTTTGAAGAGACACTGTGTCCAAGGCAGCTCATAGGAAAGGAAAGCTTTTTACTGGGAGCTGGCTTACAATTTCAGAGGCTTAGTCCATTAGCATCATGGCAGAGGGCATGGTGACAGGCAGAAGTGGTGTTAGTGAAGTAGCTAGGAGCTACATCCTTATTCACAAGCAGACAGAAAGAGAGAGAGAGAGAGAGAGAGAGAGAGAGAGACAGAGAGAGAGAGAGAGGGGTCTGGCTTGGGCTTTTGAAACCACACAGCCCACCCCAGTCACACATTGCTTCCAACAAGACCACAACTACTCCATCAATCCCACCTCCCAATCCTTCTAATCCTTTTAAACAGTGCCACTTCCTGGTGACTAAGCATTCAAATATATGAGCCTATAGAGACCATTCTTATTCAAACCACCATACCCAGAGGGGAGGCAGGGCCCTTTAAACCTCAGAGCTGGAGGAGCTACCACTAATTCCATAGGGAAAGATCAGGGGAGGGGTTGAGCTGTCCACAGGAGCATGCTTCTGAGCTCCATTGGAATCCTGCCCTCAGTGGAGCCAGCTGGTAGTCTCACCTCTCATGCAGCACAGTGTCTGGCCCATACCTGGTAGCAAAGGTGTTCCTTCAAGAGACATGAGCCCAAGAGATAGGGGCTGCTTGTTGAGAGACTCTGAGGTTAACACAATCATATGGCAGTGGGAACCTCAGTTCCTGCCTTTTCCACTTCCAGGGTGTTTGATTTCTTGCCTTCAGCTATGCCTGGTAGAGGACTTGTGTAATAGAAACATACCTTGTATAAGACTTGCTCCAACTAGAAGGGCTTAGACTGATTTTTTTGTATGTATGTTTGTACATATATATGTGTGCATGATATATGCTTGTGTATATGTTCTTGGACGTGTGTACATATAAGTGTGAAGGTCAGATGTCAACATTGGATACCTTTTGTCACTGTCCACCTTATTTTTTTTGAGACAGGGTCTCTCACAATTGGGACATCTGAACTTAAGTCCTTTTTCAAACCCTTACTCAGCTGTCTCTTCAACCCCTGGTTTCTCCCTGCTACAATCTAAGTTCTATAGAGGCAATTCCAGTTCAAAATTAAATGTTTTCTTTAGCTACTTCTTTTGGGTTACTTCTGGGTTGCCGTTTTTTTTTTAGCAGCATGTATATGTCATATCTGATATAACTCATGCCTCATAAAATTCATATGTTAGCCATCTGTGATCTGTGGTGTTTTGAATGGGATTGGCTTTATAGGTCCACAATTTGAATGCTTGGTCCCAGTTGGTAGAACTGCTTGGGAAGGATTAGGAGGTGTGGCCTTGTTGGAGGGTATCACTGGGGGTGGGCTTTGAGGTTTCAGAAATTCAGCCTCTCAGAGTCTCTTTCTCTGCCTCACAGCTGTCTTTCCAGATGTGAGCTTGCAGCTGTTGCTCTAGTGTCATGCCTGCCTCCCTGCTGCCGTACTCTCCATGATGCTCGTGGATGCCAACCCTCTGAAATCATAAACTCCAAGAAAACTCTTTTATTAGTCATGGTGTCTTATCATGGCAACAGAAAAGTAACTAAGACACCATCTAAGGTTGATAGGAGCCAACTGATTCAGGAAGGCTAGATCACTTAGCCAGGACCACACATCTAGTTACTAGTCTTTGTTCTTTGAAATAGGGTCTTGCTGTGTCTAGGTTGGTCTAGTACTTTCTGTGTAGCCCAGGCTGGCCTGGAACTTGTAGCAATTCTTCTGCTTTATCATCTGAAGTTTTAGGATTACACATGTAAGCCACTGACTTAGCTACTAGTGAGAAGGTAAACCAAACAAACACCACACTCCCAAGTCTCCAGCTTGTATCCCTCTGCAGCTTACACAGTGAGACTCAGAGCAGGGGAGAATATTGAGCCTTCTGTTCCTACTCCTTCAAGAACCAATCCCAGAAGGCCCCAATGCAGTTGATCAAAACAGAGGCTCTGACTCTTGGAGCATGAATCTGGGGTACCTGCATCCCCACTCCAGGCCTGCTTTACTCTGTCCCTCTCCTTTGTCTTCTTTCAGTGTTTGGCAATCTTTGTAAGGTCTCATCATCTTCCCCATGATCAAGCCCCTTCTATTTGGGAAGCAAACCCAAGTCTAACCTTCTACTGGCAGGAAATGCCATGTCCTGCATTGTGAATCTTGCATCACTGTCTACGGCTCATCAAGATTTTTGCCCTAAGAGTTTATAGGCACTTTCACAGTTAACGAGGCAGTCAAAAGTAACAATCAATCAAACCCCAGCTCCACAAATTGCCTGTGTCCTTGGACAAAGCCCTAACATCTTCCTGGCTCCTTCCCCATATAATTATGTCCATAGCACTGCTTAAAGGGTCATTGTGAAGAGGAGGAGGAAATCTAAACCATTGCACATGCAAACTGGTCATCCACATACTGAGGAAAGGGCTCAGAGGGTAATGTGCTTGCTGTAAAGTGGGAGAACTTGAGTTCAGACTCCCAGTTTGACGATACAATCCACCAAAGTGAGAAAACGTGGCCACAGGAGCAGCTTGGGGCTGTGGCAGCAAGAGAATGAGCTACTCGCTTACATCTGGGCAGATCAGAAAGAGAGAAAGGGGGACTCTGGTGTGCAGTTGACAGTCTCCTTTCTCCCTTTTATTAGTCCAGGACCCAGCCCATAGGGTGGTGTTGCCTGCATCTGGAGTGGGTCTTCTCTGGAAATGCCCTCATAGACATAGACATAGGTGTGCCTCACCCGTGCCCTACGTGTTTCTTAACCCAATCTGTAGATGGAAGTTTCTGTCCTGCCCCGTCCCACAGCCGTTCAGTCCCAAATAAACACACAGAGGCTTATATTAATTATAAACTGTTTGGCCCTTTGTTCAGGCTTGTTACTAATTAACTCTCCCAACTTAAATTAACCCATAATTCTTATCTATATTTAGCCTTGGTACCTTTTCTCAGTAAGGCATTCTCATCTTGCTCTCTCTGTGTCTGGCTGGTGATTGAGTCTCTGCCTTTCCTCTTCCCAGAATTCTCTTAGTCTGGTCACCCCGTCTATACTTCCTTCATGGCTACTGGCAAATCTGAGTTTTATTAAACCAATAAGAGTGACAAATCTTTACAGTGTACCAGAGCATTATCCCACAGCACCAATCAATTTAACAAGAGCGACTATCATAGAGATAGAAATTGTGGTGGTCATGACAGTTATCTTTCAATACAGGATGCATAATGCCACTACTGGGAAATAGTTATGAAATAATAAGGAAGTTTATTTGTTTCTATTTTTTTAAAAATAAAAATAAAAAATGGTTTCCAAGTGTTTTCCCATGTTCTGTCAGGTTATCTTGTATTTCTTTTTTTTTGTGTTTTGTTTGTTTTGTTTATTTTTGGAGACAAGATCTTGCTGTGTATCCCAGGTGGGCCTTGAACTCGTGATCTTTTTGCCTAATCACCCAAATGCTGGAATTCACCTGCATGCTCTCTTGTCCTGCACAGATGAGACTATGTACCATGAGGACTATTTCTCTAGAGTGCAAACCTAGCCTGGTCAGACTCCAGAGATTTCTTCTCTCAGAAGAAAGATCTTGAATAACCCAGCATGGGATCAGCAGCAATTGTCAGTGGTCAGGATCGTGGGACACAGATGTGGCTATGGAGAATCAGCTTAGGTCATCTGTGGGTCGAGACCTCTTGGGGGTTGAATGATCTTTTCACAGGGGTCCCGTATCCTATATCCTGCATACCAGATATTTACATTCCGATTCATAACAGTAGCAAAATTCCAGTTATGAAGTAGCAACAAAATAATGTTATGTTTGGTGTCACCATGTGAGGAATGGTATTAAAGGGGAAACTGTTGAAATCGAAAGTGTCTTCAAAAGAGGTTTTGTCTTGTTAACTTGGTTTGTTTTTTTCTGGCCCACCTGCTAAGCTTCCTGGCTCCCCACCTCAGCGCACACACAGAGAGCGGAGTCCATCACATGTGGGAATTTTACCTTTAAGCCGTTGGAAGGCAGCCTTATTTCCTTGCCCTTGTCCCTGTATGGCCAGTGTAAACAGACAGGTTTGGTGTTCCAGGACTCCCCTGACCCAGTGGCAGACTATTTCTTAGTTCTTCTGGGCCCAGGGAAAGCAGGTGTGGAGGTGTTGGGGATTTCATGTCTTAGACCCAAGAATGCTAGGCAAGTTGTCCCCACACCAGTGTTCTTAGAGTTTGGGAGGCATCAGTCATTTCTGCACACACAGCACTGTCTCAGAGCTCAGAGAGGAAGGCTGCATTTGATGAAATCTATAGGGCTGTGTTTTATCTGATGACAACAAGAAGAACAACAGAAGCCCTGTTATTATAACTCTAACAGCTAGCATTTATTGAATGTTAGCTAAATACGGTGCCTGATGCATCACCTATATTAATTCATATTTGTGCACTCTATGAGGTAGTTAACAACATGATTTCCATTTTAAGAAGCTGGTGGAAAGTGTCAGTGCCAAGGCCACATTGCCCTTGGCTGCCAAATGCATACAGCACACTGACAACTAGACATTCTGCTCGAATCCCAGAACCTGGGAGGCAGAGGCAGGCAGATCTCTATGAGTTTGAGACCAGTGGGCTACACAGTGATTTCCAAGCAAACCAGGCTTATGTCACAAGACCCTGTTAGGAAGAGAGAGAGAGAGAGAGAGAGAGAGAGAGAGAGAGAGAGAGAGAGAGAGAGAGTAAGAACAATAGCCAGGATGAGGGGGAAGGGGGAAGTTAACACTTGGGAGTTGACTAGGCCTGGAGGGAAGTATAGTTGAGTTAGTAAGGTGTCAAAAAGGTTTTCCCAGGGGGCTGGAGAGATGACTCAAAGGTTAAGAGCACTTGCTGCTCTTGGAAAAGACCCAGGTTTCGTTCCCAGCACCCACGTGGCGGCTCACAACCATTTGTAACTCCAGTTCTAGGGGATCCAACACCCCCTTCTGGCTTTTGTGGGCACTGTATACACATGGTGCATCTATGCACATGCTGGCAAAATACTCATACCTATAGTAAGAAACAGAACAAAAGTTAGCTCATTGTAGGTTTCGAGAGAGGTACTAAGAAAGGGTGATTCTGTGGCAGGTTGTTCCTGGGCCCTTGGCAGGCAGGGGATGAATGGATGAGTGAGAGTCCCAGGTCTGAAGAGAGTGAGAGATGTTCAGTGCCCATCCCTGGTGCCATTTCCTGAGAAGAAATGATGCTAACGTAGAAGAGGTGATCCCTGCTCCTAAGCCTGGCTCGCACTCTGCCGGTGAGCAAACTTGCTCTTTTCTCCAAAGGCTGGCTCCTCACGAGTAGACTGTTTATCCTGCAAAGGCCCAGGGATCAACCCGACAGTTGCGTGATTGAGGCCATCCCAGGGCAATAATTGTGACAGACACTGTGTGGGTGACAAGGAGGGGCCTTGCAGGTGTGTTTGAGAGCCAGCTGTTCAGGCTCATTCTCTGAAAGGCCCTGCAGTACCCCTGGGGACAGCTGGGCTGGCATCAGCTGTGCTTAAGGAAACATTTGCAGTTGGAGGGATGCCTATTTCCCTGTCGTTTTGTTAACAAGACGCTTGATTCATGCTTCAGTTTAGACAGCCACTGCGCAGATCAGAGCCAATGGTCTTGTTTTCATCCTTAACGGAGCTGTGAGAGCCTGGTTCCCTTTCCTCGTGCTGTAGGGTCAGTTTCCCCAGACTCTTCGGCTTTGGGAGCAGGAGAGTGCTCCTAGATCCTGGAGCTCAGTCCTGGGAAGGGATGGACCTTATAGGCATCAGAAGTGGAGGAGTCCAGCAGACTTTGGGTACACCTTCAAAGTTTCCAACTGGTGAGCCCAGGAAGACCCAGGCTATGGAGTGTGTGTGCAGTCAATAGATAGTCACACAACACCGGCTTTGACTATGTGTCTATAGCCTCCCGAGGACCACAGAACCTGCATGGGAGAGTTTTTTCTGAGTTGGTTCTTCAGAGTTCATTATCAGGCACGCTAGATGGTACAACCAAGCTCACCGCTGCTGGCCCTGCCCCCAGACTCTCGTTAGCATCTTGTGGACCCCAGGCACTTTTGTCTACACGGGTCTTTTCCTCCTTCAGAAAGTATTTACGGCTAGGAATGCAGCTCGGTCGGTTGAATATTTGCTTAGCATGTACAAGCCCTGTGCTTCTTCAATCCATAAAACCGGGAGTGATGGGCCACATCTGGAACCCCAGCACTCAAGAGGTGGAGGGAAGAGGATCTGGAGTCGAAGGTCATCCTCAGCTAAGGAGAGTAAAAAATAAAACCAAACTTACAAGTGTTCTTTTCTAGCCTTGTGGGAAGATAAATACATCTACTGAAACATGTTCTTTGACCTAAAAGTCCATTTTTTCTTCTGATTTTAAAATTGGAGCACTTTGGTGGGTCCCTGACCCTAGTCCTTCTGTGTCTGATGAAGAAGTTAGTCCTGTCCACATTACCTGTTGTTTTGAGTATCATCAGGAGACTGTAGTGCCAGAATCCCCTGGAATTGGGGACAGCTGCAGAGTCCTGAGGGCCGCCTCAGAAGCACAGTTCTGCACTCTGAACCTTCCCCAGGCCCTGGTGACAGTCTGCAAATCTGTTGCCTGGCACACTGAGATTGCTTGGGCCCCAGAAAACACACTTTCCCTCAAACCTCAGAAAGGAGTTTCAGACAGGAAGTCTGGTATGGACTCTGAGGAGATGTCTCAGTCAGTGTGCTTGCTGTCTAAGCGTGAGGACAAGTTCAATCCCCAGGGCCTACACAGAAAGCTAGGTGTGATGGCGTATGCTTGTAATGCTAGCATCAGGAGGAGGAGAGACAGGGAAATCCTTCAGTCTCACTGGATAGCCAACTTAGGCCTACTAGATGAGTTCTGGGCCAATAAGAGACCCTGTCCCAAACAAACAAACAAACAAACAAACAAACAAACAAACAAACAAGGTGAATGGCTCCTGACTTCAGACTCCACGTACACGCGTGCACATGTGCACACACACAGGCACACAGGTCCAATATGGAAGGTGTATCCAGTATTCAATAGACATGTAAACGTCAAACTTCCTGGATGACCTCTGTACCCTCCTCCTTTACGCCAGCCCCAGTGGACAAGTGAGCTAGAGGGGCATTAACCCTCATCTGGGTGAAGTACCAGTGCTCCGGAGCCATCTCTACAGGAAGCCAGTCCTCAGCCCAGGGTGACACAGGTCTAGTCACAACCCTAAGTGACTATTCCTCCTCACCCACATCCAGATACCCTCTAACCCAAAAGGCCTTAGGGCACCCCACGTTTGTGTTTTAAAGGGGCTACTTGGCCTAGAAAAAATGGCTTGACCAAATAAGGCTGGAAGACACTATGCCCTGTGTGTCCCAGAGATTTATGCTGTGCATATGTGTCCCGAGTACTCTGGCATGTCCTCAGGACTGGAGCCTCTTAGGCACCAAGATCCTCAGATGGAGTGGCACGTGAGCGCTTGCTCTTTGGAGCTGGTATCGTCACTTTAACATGCTTTGGAAAAAGGTAGGCTAGTGTTTGTGCTTGAATGGATGTGGGGCAGATCTCCCAGTACCTAAGGATCCCCAGCTCCTGCAGAACCACCAAGGATGTCCAGACCAGTTCCCAGAGCTCCTACTTGTAAGGCAGGTGGTGGGTAAGAATAGGGAATGCATGGACTCTGAGTGTGTGTGTGTGTGTGTGTGTGTGTGTGTGTGTGTCCTGCTTTGGTTTTTCAAGACAAGGTTTCTCTAAAGCTTTGGAGTCTGTCCTGGAACTCGCTCTTGTAGACCAGGCTGGCCTCGAATTCACAGAGATCTGCCTGCCTTTGCCTCCTGAGTGCTGGGATTAAGAGCGTGTGCCACCACTGCCCAG
Organism: Microtus ochrogaster; assembly: GCF_000317375.1. Taxonomy (NCBI): domain Eukaryota; kingdom Metazoa; phylum Chordata; class Mammalia; order Rodentia; family Cricetidae; genus Microtus; species Microtus ochrogaster. The sequence goes on along the minus strand of NC_022015.1, from coordinate 2,485,182 downwards.
TGCTCTGAGTGTTCTTAACCCCCCTATAGCCTCCCATCATCTCTGAGACTTTGGAAACATCATGGTATTTCATGGAGACTCAGTTTCCTTATTTGGATGGCATTTGTCCATAGGAAGGTGTCTCAAGTGTCTCAAGCTTTAGGACTGTGGCAGGCCTCCTGTGATCAGGGAAGGTTGGCACTGTGACCCACCATCTCTTGCCTGTCTTATTTTTTGTCCCATGGCAATGTAGAGTACTAGGGCTGGAGGCCTGCAGTCCACAGGCTAGCAGGGCTCCCTCATATTGCTTTGGAGGTCACTAAGACACCTTCATTCAAGAACTGACTTCTCCCTAAGAAGGGAAGGTCACTCTTGGGACCAACGAAAGGTCAGGGAGGAAATCTGTAGAACTTTGGCTGAGCCATGGGCTGTCAGGGTCACTTTGGTAGAAGGCTGAGAAGAGATCACCCGGCTGGGATTCTAGAAAGTAGGGGAGCACTCAGGAAAGGTGCACATAATTGTTGGACCCAGGAGAAAGGGCAGGTTACAAATGAGATACCACCCAGGCCTGGTGGTGTAAACCTGCAACCTCAGCTACTGGAGAGGCTGAGGCAGGAAGCTTGTGAATCCAAGGCCAGCCTGGGCAGCTTAGTGAGATCCTGACTTGAAAGTAAAACATTGAAGGTGTGTCGGGGATACAGCTTAGTGGCAGGACACTTGCCTAGTGTGTCTAGGGTCATGTCCTGATTCCATCTCTAGTACTCCAAAATAAAATTTAAAACATAATAAGGAGGTACCAGCTGGCAGAGTGTCCGCAGAAGCCTGTGCAGCCCTGACCAGCAGGGGCTCTAGCCCTGACCAGCAGGGGCTCTAGCCCTGACCAGCAGGGGCTCTAGCCCTGACCAGCAGGGGCTCTATCTGAACAATGGTGATCTGAGAATGAATTCAAGAAAGGCCAACTATTTCAAAATGACCTTGGACAGAAAGACAGGTGGACAGGGGACCTGGCAATGGGGCGTAGAAAGGGCTGGGCTGGACTGTCAGTCTTGGCTGGACCTTCATGGCCGTGTGGTCTTGCCAAGTCCTTTCTGTGTCTGTAGGACAGACATAACAGTGTCTGCCTGGCGGTGTTGCTGTCTGCGTGTATTCAGCAGGAGACAGGAAATCCCTTGTACAATGGAAATGTTCCAAACAGAGAGACATTGGCATTGAAACAGTCCCCTTCAAGTAGCCACAAGGACAGGGAAATCATGATGAACCCGCTGAAGAGCCTTGGCCTCTCCTCTCGTGACGTCATCTAAACAGAGACTCCTTGTGCTGGTGACAATGAGAGGTGGCAAATGAAGTCACATGACTTGGAAGTTCCACTTTCAAGTGTAAACACAAACAACTGAAGATAGGTGTTCCAGCAAAAGTGGCTATGCTAATCTTTATAGCGGGGTTATTTCCAATGGCTGAGAGGCAGAAATCACCCACATGTCTACGGACTGATAAAAGGACAAAGTGTGGTGGATCCATACAATGGAGTATTACTCGGCTGTGGACAAAGAAGAGAGGTTCTGGTAAAGGCTGCTACACAGATGAGCCTCAAAACGCTTTTAGGTGAAAGAAAGCCAGGCACAAAATTACCTATTGTATGTTTCCAGAACAGACAAACCTGCAGATTCACGCTACCTTCCACCTTCCAGAACATGTCTGTTAGAGAAGTTCAGCCCCCACGGGAGTGGGATTTTACTTTCTAACCTTTATTCTTAGGAATTAAGTCACAGTTCCACGACAGAGAACCACCTAGACCGCTTCTCCAAGGAACCATTCATTTTTAAAGATTTATTTCATTGTTGTCATTATTATTATTATCATCATCATTATCATAATTTTTATTAAGAGTCTCGTGGAGCCCAGGGTAGGCTTAGACTCTCTATGTAGCCAAGACTGGCCTTGAACTCCTGATACCCCTGTCTGTACCTTCAAAGTTCTAGGAGCTTCCAAAGGGAACTCTTGCTGCTCCCCTAAGCCATGTAGCAGGTTAAAGGTCTCTAATGCAGTAACAACAAGTGGAAGACACAACTTGAGAATTTCCTGCCTGAGAGGCAGCTTGGGCAGTGCAGGGTAGAGAGGGCCAGGCAGGAGGGAAGCCCAGATGGAAGTTTGATCTGACAAAGGCATGCTGGGAAAGCGGGGATTTTTTTAGAAATAGCGACATCATGCCCAAGGGACTGGCCCGGCTTAGGATGGAAAGCAATTTTAGATGCTCTTAGGACTATTTTTGGAGCCAGAACCACAGTCGTACTGCTGCTTTAAATGGTGGATGCTTAGGGAGCCCTGTGCTCAAAGGCTGCTCCCCACGAGCAAGCTTTGGTGCAGCATGCTTGGAATCTGTAGGATCTTGCTCAGGCTCTCTATCCTGGGGCTGTTTCCTGTTTCTCTAGGGTACCCAGAGCTAGAAGCACCCAACACCAACTTCTCCAATCTGTCATCCTGGGAGATGACAAAGCCATCTCAGGCACACTGTGCAGCTTAGACTCGAGAGAAGTCCGAGCAGCTAAGCCTCGAGAGGAGAGAGAACAGGACAAAAAACATCCAGACACATCAATGGTCTTCTCGCCTCTGCTGAGTTGCAAGGGAGCCAACACTGGGTGCAGCTCACAGGTCACAGCCATTCTTCCTGCTGAGCTCATCCATCGCCAGCAGGACAGGATGACAGGTGATGTCCTCACTGTGATGGTCACGTTGGGAGCGGATGGACAGAGAGGTGGCCAGAGCGTCTTCTGGGGAGTTCTCAGCTGAAATTCGGCAGGAATGGCCTAGTGAGCTTGGAATAGCTCACAGTTCCATGTCCCTACTCTTTCCCTACAGCAGAGGATGAAACAGGTCTTGCTGTGAAATCTCTGTCTGTGGGGTAAATCCTGTCTCTGTTTATTCATAGAGACTTCAGGATGAGAACTGCACGACACAGTCCCCTTTTGTGCTCGTTCTCATAAAACTCATCTTTGTGTACACCTTTGCTGGCAGAATTCCAAGTACATCCCATGAGAAACAGTATATACCAAGAAGGAAAAAAAAATCTTATGTTGGAAGTGGTGTGCATGTGTGTGTGTGTGTGCACGTGTGTGTGTGGGGGGCATGGATAATAAAAACCCAGAGTCAGATATTGGGGTTCAACCTGAAGATCAGAAAAACAAAGCATCCAGCTAATGGCTCTTAATTTACCTCAGACTGAAATGGCAATTCTGCCTCCATGAATCCTCAGAATGAGACTGAGCCTGAGAGCTGTCTCCTCTTGTCTTCTATGCATCTCTAGTGCTGGGATTAAAGGTGTGTACCACTACCGCCTGGCTTCTATGGCTAACTAGTGTGGCTACTGGGATTAAAGATGTGTGCCTTCAGTGCCTGGTCTGTAAGGCTGACCAGTGGGGCTGTTTTACTCTCTGAACTTCAGGCAAGCTTTATTTATTAAAGTACAAATGAAATATCATTGTGTGTGTGTGTGTGTGTGTGTGTGTGTGTGTGTGTGTGTGTGTGTGTGAGAGAGAGAGAGAGAGAGAGAGAGACAGAGACAGAGATCGAGACTACACCTGGGACCTTTTTTCTAGACTGGATCCCAGCTTACACTAACCCTGCTTGTACTCCCCTGTCTGCAGTAACTTTGTTGCGTCCACGTCTCTTGTCCCTCCTCTTCTTTCAAGCTTTCCCTGTCTCTCCTTCATACCTTACACACGACCCCATCAGAGAAGCAAACTGCACCTCTTTTCTCTTCTCCTCTTCTTGCATTATGTATGTTTAGAGATTTGGATACTATCTTATCTAATGTCTTCTATCATTTATGTTGGCTCAGTTCTGCAGTGCTGGGGAATGAGGACTTGCACAGACAGGCACTGTCACTGAACTTGGGGCCCAACCCACACCTTTTGTTTGAGGAAACTTCCCCAGAAGTAAAATACGGATAGGGTCAGCTCGCATACTCTCCCTCTCAGGTTTTAACCCAGCTTTATTAATTTGTAATCCATGCACCATATAATCCACTGATTTCAATGATTACAGTGTTTTTCTAAAACACATTCAGAGTTATGTTGTCATTATCACAATCTACTTCATTAAAGTCAAGAAACTCCCTTCATGTTAACAGCCACTGTTGATTCCTATCCCCTGCCCCGCCCACTGTTTATTCCTTCTATCCCCCTGCCCTAAGCATCCACAATTTACTTTGTATTCTGAAATTTCATATGAATTAAGTCATACAATATGTCTTTTATGACTTATTTCTTTCATTTAGAATACTATTTTGAAGGTTCATCTTTTCATTTGTTATTTTTAATTAAGCATTGTGTGGGAGGGGTTAAGTGCACATGAGTGCAGTACCTGTGGAGGCCAGAAGAGGGCACTGGATCCACCTGGACCTGCAGTTATCAATGGTTGTGAGCTGTTTGATGTGGGTGCTGGGAATTTGAACTCAGGTCCTCTGCAAGAAGAATGTGTGTGCTTAACCACTAAACCATCTCTAGCCCTCTCCCAGATGCATGCATAGCCTAGCATGCACTTGTTTTAGACTGAGTAGCATTCTATTGTATGATTGGACCATATTTTGTTCAGCCACTAATCAATTAATAAGCATGTAATGTGTGTTCACCTTTTCACCATTGCAGGAAAGGCTGCTGTGGATGTTGTACATGTGTTTTGTGTAGACATAGATTCTTTTCTCCTGGGTAAATTGAAGGAATGGAACTGATAGATCAGTGTGGTTCTGTTTAGCATTTAGATGCTAAAGCAGTGGTTCTCAACCTGTGGGTCACGACCCCTTCGAGGGCTGTATATCAGATTTCCTGCATATCAGATATTTATATTATGATTTATAACAGTAGCAAAATTAGAGTTTTGAAGTAACAACAAAATTTTATGGCTGGGGTTACCGCAACACGAGGAACTGTGTTAAAGGGTCGCAGTATCCGGAAGGTTGAGAGCTGCCGCTGTAAAGAACCACCAAAGCGCTGTCCCATTTACTGTTCCTATCAACCATACATGCGCCTTCTCTTTCCTGCGTCCTCATCCAATTTGCCGCCTGGCTTTGTGATTTTTGCTACTATAGTGGGTTTGAACCGATGAAGCACTCTTTAAATTGCATTTCTTTTTGAGATTATAATATAATTATACTATTTCCCTTTCCCTTTCTCCTTCCAAACCCTCCCATGGGCCCTTCCTTGTTCTCTTTCAAATCCACGGCCTCTTTTTTCATTAATTGTTGTCATATATATACATATATACATACATATATGTACACATTTAATATATATTACAAATATATATTATATAAGTATATATAATAAATATATAACTTCGATCTGCTCAGTCTATGTAATGTTACTTGTAGGATGTGTGTATCTTCAAAGCTCACCATTTGGTATCAGGTAAGTGCTATGAATGCTCTTCTCTGGAAAGGACCCTTTCCCCTCTCAGCATTCCTTAGCTGCCTGTAGATCTCATGACCTTTCCTTGTCTGTTTTGGCATGTGTATGGTTGCCATCCTTGTTTGGCTCGTATTTATGCAGTTATGAGTGTGAGCCTCCATAGGTGTAGTTTCTGCCACTTCTAGTGACAGCCCCACAGCAAACTCAACGTTCCTCTGGCTCTTATGATCTTTCCACTCCCTCTCCCACAGTGTCCCCTGAGCCTTAGGTGTAGGAGTTGTTTTGTAGTATCAGACCAGGTTCCATAACTGCATTTTGATTGGTTGTGGTTTTCAGTAATGGTCTCTGTCTGTTGCAAAGAGAAGTCTCTTTAATGAGGGTTGAGGACTACACTTCTTGTGTCTGGACAAATGTTTAGAATGCTGTCAGGTGATGCTGGTTTAGTAAAGTGAAGGCTATAGATGGTCCTCCAAGGTCCAAGCCTCCACTAGCAGTTGGTGAGGTTTCCAGTATCAGGCGTGGTTCTCTCTTGTTGAGTGTGTTGACAATGCATTGTTATTCTGGGTTCTATTTCCTTTGTGGTTGAGCATTTTTGATGGTGAACATTATTGCAGCTGGTCAATGAGTGCTTTTTAAAAACATGTGTGCTGGGAATCCAAACTCATATTCAGGCTCATATAGCTAGCATCTTGACCCATTGAGCTATGTCCCAAGCCCTAAGCCTTAGTTGGTCATCTGTGTATTCTCTAGAGATGACTATTCAAAAATTTCACCCATTTAAAAAATGTTCTTTTTAGCTGGGCGGTGGTGGCACATGCCTTTAATCCCAGCACTTGGGAGGCAGAGGCAGGCAGATCTCTGTGAGTTTGAGGCCAGCCTGGTCTACAA
>NC_022015.1:2470951-2477873 GCF_000317375.1 Microtus ochrogaster | reverse complement strand
TGGTCTACAGAGCTAGTTCCAGGACAGGCTCCAAAGCCACAGAGAAACCCTGTCTCGAAAAAAAAAAAAAACAAAAAAAACCAAAAACAAAAACAAAAAAAGAAAAAAACAGATAGGCAAGTGGATAAAAATAGGAAAGAATGGATTCCACAAAGTTCTCCTTGACCTTTACACACAAGCCTCTCCCCACTGTAATAATAATAATAATAAGCTTTAAAAATTAGAAATAAAGCACAGCAAAAGTCACCCCAAATTCTGATGTGCAAACAGCATGACTACTTACAACATATACAGTAGCGACTTTACAGCATACACAGTAGCGGACTTTACAACATACATAGTGGCACACAGAGTCCTTCAGTGCATAAACTTGAAAAATTCTGAATTGCAAAATCTTGCTCCAACTTTGCTCCCGTTCAAGCTCAGGGTCTATTCGGGGTGATCTGACTGTTGACTGCTCTTTGTTCTGTGAGGCTCTCTCTCAATAAGCAAGAGCAAGATGCTTCTGGTCTTCCTGCATCAGGGCCTCGAGACTCCGTGGGGCTCCTGGTGATCCTGGCACACAGGCGCTGGCCCACACCAGCTCAGGCTGTCCCCTCTTTCCTGCGCCCTCTGTCAGCTGGTGTTCTGGATTCTCCTAGCCTCCCAGCATTTTTGTTGCGATCCCGCCACAGCGCTTTTAGGAAACAGGCAGTTGTAAATCACTCACAGGGTGATCTATAACACGGAGTGCAGACTCCATGAGAATCGATTTCCCCAGATAATCAAGTCGCTGCTGCCTTGGGATTTGGGCCCGTGGGTATATCTACAGGAGCGAGGAGGGAGGAGGCGATGTTGCTCCTGAACAAGTGTGGACTGCCTGATCCTGGATGATGAAGAATGGGTGCTGTTTTTCCTCTGTGTTTATCTTCCCATCTGGCCTCTGGGGAGAGCTGTATGCTCAGAGTCCTCCGTGCGCGCGCGCGCGTGTGTGTGTGTAACATATATATTCCACAGCATGCATATATATACATATATATATATATATATATATATATATATATTCCTTCTGCACACTGTGAAAATATGTTGCTCTCATTTATATATTCCTTCTGCACACTGTGAAAATATGTTGCTCTCATTGTTAATAAAAAGCTGATTGGCTCATAGCTAGGCAGAATTTTCAGGGCAGAGAAAATGCTGGGAAGAAGAAGGGCAGAGTGAGAAGAGGTCTTGAGCCAGATGCAGAGAAAGCAGGACATGTAGAAAATGAGGCACCATGAGCCTCATGGTAAAACTTAGATCTAAGAAATATGGTTAAGTTGTAAGAACTAGTTAATAGCAAGCCTGAGCTAACAACTGAGCATTTATAATTAATATTAAGTCTCTACGTTTATTTTGGAGCTGGTGGTCCAAACAAAAATTCTACCTACACACACACACACACACACACACACACACACTTCCCCTAAAGATCTGTCTCAGGGCTAAAGTATGTTCCTTAAGCCTGAAGGAAGAGCCTCAGGAGAGAGTTACCATACTTGATGGGGAGGGCTGATATGTTGAGCACAGAGCAGGGTGGTGGGAGGGGCAGGGTCTCTGTCCTGCTGTTTGTTGTCAGGCCTTTGGTCACCAGAAGAGACCAGGCCTCTAGCCAGTACCCCAGGAGTTGAAAGTCTAAAAACTATTGTATCAAATCTGAAAAGCCAAACCCAGGGAGGTTGGGGTGGGAGGCTGCTGGCCAAGATGATAGAGCAATTTCACACCCAGCTTGTGAATGGGTCATATTGTTTTGAAAAATTCTAGTTCTCTTCCCCAAGGTTTGTTCAGAAAATGTGAGCTCATGGGTGGCTGAAACTAAACAAAACGTCAGTTGGTGGAGGAGACCACAAACACTGGCCAAGGGGCTGGAGAGATGGCTCAGTGGTTAAGAGCACTGACTGTTCTTCCAGAGGACCTGGGTCCAGTTCCCAGTATCCACATGGCAGCTCACAACTGTTTGTAATTACAGTTCCAGAGGACCCAACACCCACAACAAAACATTTATACACATAAAAACAAAACAAAAAAGTAAAAATAAGTTAAGAACAAAAATGGGTAAGCTAATTGCCCACTGTAAGGACCAGAGGAGTCACTGTGACATGTCTGTCATCGATGTGTGCCCTCTTGGATGGTAGATAGTCTAACTTATGTAAGGCAATCTTTTAAAAGAAGAGGTTTCTTCCCCCATTCATAAGGGAAAATAGTCTCTACCAGCGCCCAGGGTGTTGGAAAACAGTAAGACAGGGAAACTGAGTCAGCACCTCCCGTACACTGGGAGAGGCAGTCTCAGAACAGAGGTGCTGAGGATCCCTCAGATTCACAAATGTCCTTTTGTCAGTGACCCCCTTGGCCTCAACGCTCAGGGAAAGCCCACCCGCTTTCCCACAGGGCTCTTAGGAAGTGAGCTCAAAGAGTCTGGAAAAGGTTCCTTTAGCACATTTGCTGAGCCTTGGTACTCCTTCAGAATCAGAGATACACAGACGACAGACACTGAGATGAGAAGGACACACGGAGTCTGCTAGGACATCCCTTGAGTTGTTAACCAAGTGGGGGACAGCACCCTGAAAACAGATATCTGTGACTGTGTGGAACAGGGCTGGCTGACTTGTCTGCAGAAAGATAGTAACTACATTGTTTTGTTTTGTTTTGGGGTTAGACGATGTGTCTCTGCTATTCAGCTGTCCCTGTAGGGGGGAAACACCCACATAAATAATACATACATAAATGAGTGTGGATGTATTCCAATGCACATTACTTACTGAGACAGTCACGTTTGGTGCACAGGGGCAATTTCTTCAACTCTGCTAGGGGAATGCTTGTAATAATACGGGAGCAACAATAACAAAAGCTGCCATCCTGGTGGTTGCTTTGCGCTAGATTCCATATTAGGTATGGTGTTTTTGCTTTGCATATATTTGCATACTCATTTTCATAACAATTTAAAAAGACTTGGAGAGTCAAGAGCCAGGAAGAACAAATGTAAGGCTGAAGTCTGTGTTAGCAACTAAATGATTCAAAATGCCATAAACAAACAGGGCAGAGGGTTAGAGAAGGAGCCTACCACTGGTCCTCGAGGGCAAATGTCCTCTGAAAACCTGCCAGCACCAATGACTTCCTAAGGTCTGGGGTCCTTGGGGCCCAGCCTGTAAAAGGGGCTGCTGGCCTACCCTTCCTTTCCAGAGTGCCCCTCCTGCTCCCGCACGACCACAGAAGCATTGTCCCGTCTGTCCCCGGCTGCTGCTACCCCTTGTAACTCAGGCTTTTATAGAGGCAGGGAATGGCTAGGCTTAACCCTGGGATCGAGCTCCATCCATGCCCTTTACCTAACAGTTAACACTTAGGTTGAGCCCTTGCAAGGAAAACAGCGGTGGTGTGGCAGATGGAATAGTGTGGATCTGGTTGCTAAAGGCAAGACCTTCTCCATGATGAATTGGTAAGGCTGAGCTGAATAAACTGCCTCTGGTCCCCTGTCAGTGGCTGGGGTAGTGGTTATTGTTGAGGTACGTGCCCCAGGTGCTCTGTTTTGTGCAGTTCCAGAAGCTGCATCACGCGATACTAAACAGAACTCTGGGCTCGGGAGTCAGACAGCACTCAGCTCAGGCCTGTTTATGGTGTGTATCTAGCAGGCATGATGCTTGGGACATGTTGGCTCATCCCATCAAGCTTCAGCAAGAGAAGGTTGTTGTTAGAACTATGTAAAACCAAGGCTGTAAAGGCAGATAGAGCCCGTGCTGGGATAAATGTCACTGTTTTCCCAAGGATGCCTGGGAATCACCCACATAGCCTGTCTTCCCAGAGGAAAGTGCTTCGTGGTTCCTTCCTGTCTGTGTTATGAAACAGTGTACCTAATGCTTGTCATGCTATGTTTTAGGCAGGGCCATGGACAGTGGTCAAGCCCAGCCCCTTCTCTGGAATATAAGAGCTTATTGGTATATGGTGTGTGTGTGTGTGTGTGTGTGTGTGTGTGTGTGTGTGTGTGTGTGTGTATGAAGGAGACATGGAGCTTCTGACAGGGTTCAGAAGGGAGAAGAGTTCTTAGGACAAGGTCATGGGATGTTCTTACATGGGATGACTAGCTTGGAGCAAGCCTGTGGGCTATAGAGCTGCTTCTCTAGCTGGGACTCTCAGGCAAGTGGCAGAACAGAGAGGTGCAGGAAGTGTCTGATGGACAGAAGGCTCCTGCACACCCAGCTTTACAAAGTCGCTGATCACATCAGGTACAGCTTTTTATTATCCATGCCTGGTGTCAGAGAAAAAACAAAGTATTGTTTCTCAGGACCACAGCTCATCAGGATGAAAGAGGCTACCCCTTGGGACTTGTTCCTTTTAGGCTCTCAGCTGTATTCTGTTTCACCTTGACTTCATCCTTAAACAAGTTCTTCACCATTTTTGTTTATTCTCTTCAATGATTGGTCTACAGTCTAGAGTAAATTTTCCAGCATGCCCAGCAACGTCTTATTGTGCCTTGCTGGTTGTGTTTCAGCCATATGTGATCTTTTAGCCAATTTCCTTGAGCAGTGGATGTGATGTCTAGATTTCCACAGGCTACCTCCCGTCCTGGCATTGTTACGTAGGCTCCTGGCTTCTGGTCTCACGACTGCTCCTTGTGCGCAAAGTGGAGCCTGGATTTGAGGACAGAAAGTGGGCGCACAATTGAACACTTATATCTACGTTATGAGGTCATTCAGCATGGTGGTGAGTAAGGCACTTCACACCCACGAAGGTTTGTTCCAAACCGTCTTTGCCCCCTGGAGCCACCAGAGCTGACTCCACCCTGCAGCCCAGCCCCAAGCTACTGTAGCATTTCTGTGGTCTCTGAAAGCCAAGAGTCCCTGCGCGGAGATGGACAGGGTAAAGGAGTCTCAGCTGAGACACTGCATCCCACCTGCTTGGGCTCTGAAAATCTCGGCTGCTGCTTTCCCACCCTGGGGACACTGCAAAGACTTTCAGCTCCCAGAGAAGAGCTGCATGACGCAGGGCATGACCTGGTTAGTGGTGCTGGCTTTGGGAAAGGACTGGCGACCAGAACAGTCAAGACTGAACCATCTCCCATTGCCAGCTGTTGCTGGTGCAGAAACAGTCTGGGTATGGCAATTTTGGATGTTTTGCCATTGTTTGCTTGTTTTTATAATTTTTTTTATGTTTCATGTGCACACATGTAAGTGTGCACACCATATATGTGCAGGAGGAAGCCAGAATCAGCTTTAGGTGTGTTCCTTAGAAGTCAGCCAATCTTGTTTTTTGTTGAGACCTGGTCTCTCGTTGGCCTGATGCTCACCAAGTGAGCCCCTGGGATCTTCCTGTCTATCTCCCCAGCACTGGGGTCAGAAGCATGGTCACACGACCAGCTTTTTTTTTTTTTTTTTAAAAAAAAAAACAAGTTCTTGGTATCTAACACAGTTCAACATGCTTACATTGAAAACATCTATGTCCTGTGCTCTCTCCCCAGCTTATCTCTTTTGTTTCTTTCTGAGATAGGATCTTGCCACGTAACCCTGACTAGCTTAGCAGTCAGGATCCTCCTGTTTTGGCCTCCCAAATGCTGGGATTACAGGCATGAGGCACCATGCTGGGCTAGGAGACCCATTTTAATCCTGTATCCTCTGACTGTGTGACCAGCATCGGAACTGTATCTTTGAAGTCATATTTTTCTCATTTGTAAAATGGAGCTATTAATCTCTTGCTCAGAGTCTCTATCTGTGCAGGGGACACGGTGTGCCATGTGAGAGAGTCTGTGCGGGGGACATGGTGTGCCATGTCAGAGAGCCTCTATCTCGGGGACACGGTGTCCTTGGGTCCAGGCCCCTCTGTCTGCAGTGAGTCTGAAATGAAATGAAGCTGAGGAAGAAGAAGGGTGGATGTGGGGGTGACACCAGGCAGAGGCATTTATCTACTTTCTTTTGTCATCGTAATTCATGCCTGGTGGAAGGTAACCTGAGGAAGAAGTAGTTTATTTTGTAGGTACAGTCCACTATGGAGGAGGTGAGGGAGGTAACCTGAGGAAGAAGTAGTTCATTTTGTAGGTACAGTCCACCGTGGAGGAGGTGAGGGAGGGGAGTGCAGGGTAAGTGAGTAGGACAGCATGGTGGTGCTGCTGCTCAGGCTGTGGTGGCAGGAGTGTGAGGCCAGGAGAGGAAGCCAGCTGGGGCCATAAGCCACAAGGCCCGCCCTCGAGAGATCCACTTCCTCCAGCAAGGCCATAGGTCTCTACTGGTCCACAACCTTCCAAAACAGCGCTACCAGTTCAGTGTTTAAACACAGGAGCCTGTGTGAACATTTTTACATTCAAACTGTCACAAAAGAGGGCTTAGGCTGTCAGTGTTATCCTTAGTTGAGTTAAGAAACACATGGGGGTGTCTGCATATACCCCTTACCTGAATACTTCCTATTGTTTATACCCTTGGCAGTTGTTATAAGCAGACAGACAGTTGTTGTGACGTGGCGTGAGATTCCTGTCACTGCTGAGCTGTGTTTGAAGTGATGATGTTTCTAGGCATACAGTCATTGGTTTGAGAGGTCCTTCATTGATGCAAGACCTGGCCTCCCTGAAGGAATGAGGCCGATCCAGGGCAATCACATCTAGGCCCATACAGCAAGGAACTACAGCAGGGACCACACAGCCCTGAGAGCTCTGTACACCTGATCAGGCACCACCAGACTTTTGGAAGGACCAGCTCCGTCTTGCTCACTGGCCTTCGTGAGGGTGCTTGTGGCCGGCCCTGCTGTTGAGACTGAATTAGATTAATTGGTATGTACGGCCCAGAGGAACACACTGGAGAGCATAAATCAGAAGTGGCAACTGGTAGCTGCACTCTAATTCCCCAGAGACTTGTGTTTGGTCCTCTGGTTTCTCTCTCTCTCTCTCTCTCTCTCTCTCTCTCTCTCTCTCTCTCTCTCTCTC